>NC_064616.1:322394697-322698718 GCF_023898315.1 Schistocerca nitens
ATGTGTAAATGTTCCAGGATGGTCAGCTGTCCACGAAACGCCGTTTCTGTTTTCGGGCGGCATGACGTACAACATGTTACACATTACACGTCGTAAAAACGTTCGACTGTCTACAAGTAAATAGAAAGCTAAACTGAAACAAGGGACGTGGGACTAAAAGTTTGCGTATTTTAATTGTTGCCGACGCGTACGGTACGACAGTGGAGGGGATTAACCGGGTGCACTGGCGCAGGAACATAGAGTGACTGCCTGTTCCTCTTCTGTAATGATTTCGCTAGGCAGTGGCCTCTCAGTTATCGATTGCACGCAGTTCTAGGTCGCGGTCAATCTGTGAGACATCAAAACCAGATCGAGCTATAGACCTCCCGTCTAAATTTTTAAAATATTGTAAACATACAATGAAAATATGCATTGTCACTAGTTTTTAGTTAAAATCTTCAATGATCGGTGAAAAGGAGCCAAATATTTAAATGCATATGCAACATGCAAATGCATATAATTGCAGTCTCTAAATTATAACCAAACGGAAGAAATAAAATGAGCAGAATATACAGTGAGCACATATACGTATAATAATGTAGATAAAAATGGATGAAAGGTAGATGGAGAGAAACAGTTCATCATATTCCAACCTTGCTTAGATTCGGTATTGTGGGACAGACCACTCATGAGTGGCCACATCCTCTGAAAAAATTAACATGTCCATCCTCACTGTCCAACCTTGCCTATAAGGAGAGGTTCCCACCAGTGGGACAGACTTTTTGAAACAATCTATGAGGTGATGTAGGTTAAGGTCAAAGGAAATGACACCCTGCAACCATTCACCCTGGTGGGCCATCATTTTCAGTAATGGCAACGCCACCTAGATGGCGTTGGTAATGGACGAAATAAAGATTCAGAATTTCGCGTCATGATCTATACGTTCAATAATGAAAGCACTTCACATAGTGGTTGCATAGTGTAATGGTGAAGGTATCGAACTCACGTACAGTGTGTTGTTGGTTCGAATCTCGGCAGTTGTACTTAACTGCAATAACATTGATGAGAAGGCAGATGACAAAATGAAAGTAATTAAATCGAAATTAATAATACCAATAATCAAAATCACATGAACTATGATTCCAAATGAGAAAGGCGGATAGGTAGAAATATGAGCGCAAATGATGAACCTTATGCGATGACTGGCAAATGAATAAAAAATACATTTAAACCAATTAATTGCATAAAAATAATGATCAAACTCATTTCGATAGAGATCTAATAATAAATATGTGTATATCACGAGATTTGAACTGCATGGGATGTCAGTACCTTCGCCATTACGCTATGTAACCGGACTGTAGGCCCTTATTGGTATTAAATCTATACACCAATACGCGAAATATTTACTTAATATTTACTTTCAAATCAGTGCACACCAGGATGAAAGACAGTACGGCACCTGCATCCCTTACGGATAGTTTTGAAGAGTCGATTCTCTACTTTCTATATCAATAAGTTAAATTCAATGTTGCGGGATGGACCACGTATCTGCGGTCACGTCCTCCAAAAATTAATGTCTCTAATCTGAGCCTTATCCTAATAGCTCGCAACTTTTTTTTTTTTTTCCTTTATTGAATTTCAATTCCCCCCGAAGGGGGCGGGCTGGCAGCAGCTTAGTATGCCGCTCTTCAGCCTACAGACTTTGTGAGAAAGATGAAGAGAATAAATAATAAAAACAGGCAATAAAATCGGAGACTTAAAGAGTAACATGGCGTAAAGAAATCGTGGAACTTAAAACAAAGAACAGAGGGATGATGAAGCTAATAAAATACATAAAAGCAGACAGGTAAAACAATAGACAGACAATTAAAAAACACGGCGACAGTCTGGATTCTGTTCGCAAAAGACATAAAATTCACACCTAGCGACAGCATGGTTTCTGTTCGCAAGACGAGAAAGACGAACAACACTGAATAGTCACTGGAACACTGCACTAAAAAGTTGGCAAACGTGACATACCACAGCCGAGAGCAGGTGGGAGGAAACTGGACAGATGATGGGAAAACAAAAAAGGGGGGAAAGGAGAGTAAAAGCGAAGGGGGGAACCGGGAAAGGAGCTGACGGAGGATGAGGACCCATAAGAGGGGTGGGGGGCAGACACGACAGGGAGTGGGGTAGGCAGAGGAGGGGAATACAAAAGGACTTGGGGGGGGGGGAGAAGGGAGAGGTTTAGTGGGGAGAAAACAGGACGGAAGGGGGGAAGAGGGAGCCCAGGGAAAGGACAGAGGAAAGGAGGGGGAGTGAGGATCAGAGTTGATAGGAGGGATAAATGGAGGGAGAGAGGGCATCGTCCAGGAGGGGGAGTTGATGGAAGCCACCTTGGGAAAGGAGATGTAGTGTGTAGAGATGGAGGGTAGGGGGGACACAATGGGGAAGACGTGGCAGGGGGCGGCGATGGGAGAGGAGAGGAGCAACCAGGGGGTGAGGGGGTTCAAGACGGCGGGAGGTGTAGAGGATGCGGATATGTTCGAGGAATAGGAGCAGATGGGGGAAAGGAATGAGATCATAGAGGATCTGCGTGGGGGACGGGAGGCGTATACGGAAGGCGAGGCGGAGTGCATGACGCTCAAGGATCTGGAGGGACTTATAGAATTTGGGGGGGGGGGGGCAGATATCCAGGCAGGACTGGCATAACAGAGGATGGGACAAATTAAGGATTTGTAGGTGTGGAGGATGGTAGAGGGGTGCAATCCCCATGTCCGGCCAGAGAGGAGTTTGAGGAGTCGGAGGCGGTTGTGGGCTTTGGATTGGATGGAGCGGAGATGAGGGATCCAGGTGAGGTGACGGTCAATGGTAAGGCCAAGGTAAGTGAGGGTGGGGGTGAGGTGGACAGGACGTGTGCACACAGTAAGGGAGAAATCCAGGAGCCGGAAGGAGCGAGAGGTACGACCTACGAGGATTGCCTGGGTCTTGGAAGGATTGAGTTTCAGGAGCCACTGGTTACACCATGCAGCAAAAAGGTCAAGGTGATTCTGGAGAATGCGTTGGGACCGTTGGAAGGTAGGAGCGAGGGCGAGGAATGCAGTGTCATCAGCATATTGCAAGAGGTGTACTGGAGGGGGGGAGGGGGGGGGGGGTTGGAGCATATCCGCCGTGTACAGGAGGTAGATGAGAGGGGAGAGGACAGAGCCCTGGGGCACACCTGCAGAGGGGTAGAAGGTGTGGGAATTGGCATTATGGATGGTAACATAGGAGGGGCGGTGACACCTGCAGAGGGGTAGAAGGTGTGGGAATTGGCATTATGGATGGTAACATAGGAGGGGCGGTGGGAGAGGAAGGAGGCCACCAGACGGATGTAGTTGATAGGAAGGGTGTAGGTTTGGAGTTTAAACAGGAGACCGGGATGCCAGACACGGTCGTAGGCCTTTTCGAGGTCAAGTGAGACAAAAATGGCGGAGCGACGGGAGTTAAGCTGGAGGGAGAGGAGCAAGTGAGGCAGAGGAGTTGGTCATCAGCAGAGAAGGAAGGTCGAAAGCCACATTGGGTGTTTGGGAGGAGGTGGTTTTGGTGGAGGTGGAGATGGATGCGCCATAGGACGATAGGAAGAGGCATCAGATGGAGGCTTGTTGGGTTTGGATAACATCAGGATAAGGGAGGTTTTCCACAGGTCGGGATAGAAGCCAGTGGCAAGGATGACATTGTAGAGGGTGGCAAGGATGGAAAGGAAGGAGGGAGGGCAGTGTTTGAGGTGGATAGCTCGCAACAAATTTGTTGGCCAAAAATATTATGTGTTTCTACAAATGTCGTTGGGTGTGTATTAGGCATGTCACAAACAGTTAAGTTCTACGGGAGCTTATAGCTATTTTGTTAGCAAAATTGGAAAGGTCATAGCTGCAGGGGTTTGTTACTGTCATTTCCTCCTTGCAAAACTTCTATTTGCTATATGAAATCAACTTGTTATGAGCGCTGCCTCAGACGGCACGTGATAGTTGTTTAGAGTCGTCGGTAGATGGCAGCTCGCACGTTACCTCTTAGCGAGATAGGAGTGCGTCCCACATGTAAACTGAATGCGCGGGAAATACAACTATGCTATGGGTAGGGATGGGCTAAACTGTGACTTTTCAGTGTCAGTGATTTCTGCGAATGCTTCTTTCGGTAACTGCAATTCTTAGACGCAGTTTACAATTACAGTTCATGCACTCTACCAATCCTATTTTCGTGATTTATATCGGTAGATGCGACAGTCGCAAGTAAGAACGAAGAAGCAGTTTCATGAACACGAATGCTTATTTCCCCATCCTGTAATACATTCCATTCTAAAGATATTTGCTGCAATTCGCAGTTAACTAAATGACGACAGAGTTTACAATCAGCCAATAAAAATTGTGATACGAGTGGCGTATTTTGAAGATTATCTTGGTTGACATGGTTCAGATACGGATCACACGTGTAGATTTGTGGGTTGATTTTTGTCTGCAGTCATAACTTACTATACATGTGCGATTGCCAAGGCGACAGGAAGGAATGGAAAAAAAAAAAACATCAGATTCGTGACAGCTCAAAACACATGAAACCACGCAGGTCTACAAAAGGACATGTAAGGAACGTTTTCAATATAATATGTTGTGTTGTAGTGTTGTGGATGTATCTAAGACAATAATGTGTTAGTTTCCTTAAGAACATGCTTAAAATGTATCTCGTTACTTTGTCAATAATGTATTAGTTACTTTGCTGTATGAAAATGCTTACCACATATCCTATTTCTTTTTTTAAGTGTCGTGCATACAGAGTGTTAAGTTTGTACATGCTCAAAATGGTAGAAGTTAGGATCCCATTTGGAAAATTTACCTGGACAAGGAGTGGTGATAAAACTGGAGTTTGCCTTGGCAGGTAAGGAAACGTATTTACAGGTTTTGTTAAGAGATTACATGACAGGATTTGAGCTGTATGAGAGTTCAGTACCTTCGCCATCACGCTATGTAACCAGACTGTTGTAAGTCATCATCATTTTTAAATCTGTACATCAATACGCGAAATGTCGAAATTTTTGGTCGTAAATGAGTGCCCACCATGGTAGAAAGGCTGGAGGGAGGCTCAATATTGCAAGGGCCTCATGGTAGGAGCACGTAATGCATCCCAATAACAGTGCACAATGTTGCAAGGGCAGATTGCCATATGTCAACCCAGCTTAGATCACAAAGTCCCTTACAGATAAGTCTGTCACCTCACAGATAAGTCTGTCAGCTCAGCCAGTATTCCATGGCATTGTGGTGGGCACTATCACACTCTAGCCATATTTTACAGATTAAAAGAAAGGCTAGAACAGTCTTCGTAAGAACCAGTAGTTAACTGTTTGTTACTTTCATGTAGTTTACTTCACTACATACAGTCTTTGGCTTGTAAAGCTTTCCCCCTTTTGTGGATTAGTATGATATTGACAGCGCATTCCACCCATCCCCCCCCCCCTCCCCACCTCCACCCGCCCCTCCCAAATTTTTGATTCTGGAATAGCTGTTAGGTTGAGGAATCAAACTTGTGTTCCCGTTATGGTGCAAAGTCTTTGCACAATTATGAGATGCAATTATGTTGATTTTGGTTGAGAATTAAATGTATTTTCCTCAGAAAAGCAATTTCACAGAATTGTTTTCGACTATTACTTTATCATAATTAATATTTATATTTTTAGAGTTGCAAGCAGAACTCTGGACATTTCAAAAGAAAGGACATTTGTCTTGTGATTGCCATTGATGGCAATGCATTGCAAAGTGCTCCCATGCTGGCCTCTGGTTTGGTATGCAGTTGTCATGTTAGGGCTTTCCATTCACTGGCACAGTTGACAATTGCAGGATGGTTGTTAGTGCATGTATATGTGCTGCAGTATGTTTCCTCAACACATCCACCCGGGCTACATGCGAATTAAGATGGAAATGGGCAGGCCAGACCATTCGCCAAATATCTTCTTGTTCCGAGATCTCATGCACATGTGCTGTTTGATGCATTGTCATCCAGAAAAATGAAGTAAGGGCCGAATGCATTTCTGAAAAGACATGCATCTTGGGGGAGTAGAGTGTGACAATGATGTTGCAACAGTATGGATCTCCATACCATAGCAACTAGACCATTGACGTGTGGACTCATGGTAGCAGCACTTAATGCACCCCTACAACATTGCCTAAATGATTGTTTTGGTGGACTAGTTTTTATGCTGGAGGGAGGCACAATGTTGCAGGGGCATTCTGCCTTCAGATCTTTCAACACAGTACACTCACACTTCAACATCATTCTGACACTGTACTCCTTCCCAATGCTCGGTTTTTCACGAGCACATTTGGCCATGACTTCATTTTTATGGATGACCATACGTGACCACATTGAACAATGGAGATTGAGCTCTTGGAACAGGAGGAATTGAGCAAATGGAGTGGCATGCCCTTTCCCCCAGCTTAAATCTGATCAAGCATGTTGGGAGGGACGCATTACAAATGGTTCAAAAGGCTCTAAGCACATGGGACTTAACATCTGAGGTCATCAGTCCCCTAGACCTAGAACTACTTAAGCCTAACTAACCTAAGGACATCACACACATCCATGCCTGAGGCAGGATTCGAACCTGCGACCGTAGCAGCAGCGCGGTTCCGGACTAAAGTGCCCAGAACAGCTCGGCCATAGCGGCCGGCGGACGCATTGCAGTATGGTCACAAGCACCAATGACCATCCAGCTGTTCTCAACTGCACAAGTGAAGGAATGGGACATCCTATCACAAGAACTCCCTACCATGCTCGTGAATAATGTGGGAGCACATTGCAGAGCATGCATTACCATCCTTGGTGATCACACACCCAATTAAGAACTGTGTCCTGTCTTTTGTATTGTCCAGGGGACCATAATAAATGATCGCGACTTCAGGGTAATTATTATCTTCGAATGAAAGCAACATTTATGTTTATGTCATACTGTATTTCTTTCAGTTACCTTCGGTACTGTAGTCAAGTAGTAATTTCTGTATATACTTTCATCGAGCTACCTTACTTGGCATTGACACATAAAGCGAAAGTTAATTTTTTAATTTTTTTTTTTTTATTTTGAGCTTCTCGTCATTACAGAGGCTTATCTCCAACATAATAATTTACTCGGAAATTACTATACAAAGAATAAACTTTATTAAACTATATTTTCAAAATATTCTTCCAACTGTTTCGATCTTGTGCATCCTCTTCCTCTGCGCCCATGCTCCTCATTGTGTGCTGCACATTTTGGAGCCAGGTGGTCATACGTCGTCCTCTTCTTCTTCTCCCCACCAGTTCCAGCTCCAGTATCAATTCTGGTATTCTGGCTTCCTCCATTGATCGTACATGCCCGTACCACTGAAATTTCGTCCTATCCATTACGTCATATATTCTTTCTTTTATTTCCATTCTCCTCATTATTTCGGTGTTCCTTATTTTCTCTTTCCTGGAGATTCTTGTTGATCTTCTCCGGAAGTCCATATCTAGAGCTTGTAATTCTTCAACGTGCTTCAGTTTAATTGTCCAGGTCGCTATTCCATACAGAACCACACTCTCTAATATGGATTTGCACATTAATTTTTTAGTTCTGCTCATCTCAATGACCTTCCGTCTGCTACCAATTCTTTTATTGATTTCTGACTCTGATTTTCCCTCGATTCCTAAAATGGATCCCAAATAACAGAAAGTGTTTATCTTTTTTATTTTTTTTCCTTCAATGTATAGCTCATCTGAATCATTAGTCAAATATTCTGTTTTTTGGTAATTAATCTTCAAACCCCTGTTTTCCTTATATTTTTCAAGCCAGTGTAGTATGAATGTATGGGTCTGTGAATGCTTTTGGGACCCTTTTGTTGTTTACTGTGGCATGAAACTAATTTGTGATGTACAATCTGTTGCATGTACAACATGATCACCATAACAAGATCCTGAAGAGTATGGAGAGCCATGTTACTATTGCCATCCCCATGCTGTCAACAACTTGTTGCTCTTACTGACCTGCTGCAATTGGCAACATACTGTATTCGTCAACCTGAAGATGTCCTCAAGAGATGTAATAAATTATAAATCAGGTGCAAGAGAGATTGCCAGATGTCATCCCGTTGTCGGTTTTTTTTAAAGGCGACATTTTCCCAATAACCTGTGGGCAAAGCCTTGTAAAGGTTTGTCCCTTTCACTTTAACAGAAGCCAAGTCGGAAGAAATTCCTGACATTCTACCAGAAAAACAGCTTCTATCAAAATGTGTATTAATTCAAAGTGTGCAGTAAGGAGTATGAAAATAAATTTCTGTTATTTGATAAAGAAGCATTCAAGCTGTTGGTCAACTGTTCTGTTTGTACTAAATAAACATGTACCTCTCTACTGTGCTTAAATACAGAGGAATAATCACCCTATAGGTAAAAGTCAAAGGTTGTGCCCAATGATAGTTGATTTGAATGTAGTTGTAAACTTGGGGAATCATGTTCCACTGATGAGGGGAATCCAACGAAAACATTTTGCAACATTAATCGTCAATATCTAATAGTGAATGGTGCTCATCGGTCATCATATGCCTTCAGTATATTGGGATATAAACCTAACAGTGCCATCAGGTCCTAATAAGGCATTGGTGATGCCTTATGATTGTTGCTAAAAGTATTATGTTTGACTATAGAACAAGTTTATGAAAGCTGCACACATCCACTCAAAAAGCCCAACAACTGATTTTATTGGTGTTGAGAACACAATATGCGTTACATATTGCTGTAGTAAAAAGTTAGAGATGTGGTCAGGAAACGTATGTGAGGAAGTTGGTGTCTACTTCTATTTACTCACCAATTGAAAGCAGTACAATACTCGAATTGGGGAATGTGACTGTACAACCATCTTGCATGATGAACCTAATAAAGAATGTTTTGGAACTGCTGACTTCTTAAACAGCAGTAAGTGTTTGCTACACAAAGCATGTCACTATTTGACAAACTGTGTACTGAAAACATTACATCTAAAAAGGACTGTCGGAGACTGTATTTGCCACTGTTTTACTGTGCAATGGAGAGTGAGACTGTGTTCTTGCATAGAAATATTTTGATGTGAAATCATATATGCTCATCGTGGTATTTTCTTGTGGTAATAAATATAAAACAAATTTTCTGAAAGTGGACACTGTTCTGACACATCTTTTCATTCAGACTATTGAAAATGCTAGAGTAGGTGATATAAGACAAAAAATAGTAAGAAAAAAGTAAGGCTGTAGATCGGAGCACAAGGCTAAAGAACAAATACGCAACAACATAAACATACTGATGCCATTCTATCTTTTACATGGTACTTAAGAAAAATAAAAAATCAGTACACTTATGTGGCAAATGGCACTGGATTACACAAAGGAAATTGGGTTAGGATACTTTTGTAACTAGCAGATAAAAAGTGAAAAATGTACTTGTAATTTTCAGTCAAGATAGTACACTGATAACTGTAGATTAGGTTAAGTAATAGAGAAATCCATAGTTTTTTGGGGCACGGACCGTATGAAGTAAGTTACTACTGGTTGATCAAGATGGACAAGGGACTGAACAAAAAATTGACCACCTTAAAGGAATGGAATAGAGGAATGGATAAAAGTAGTTTTTTTCTTTGTGTATTCATAAAAATGACTTCCAATGTTAATATTACTCTTAAAGTCAATAAGGAATAAATGTTTGGAAAATACAGAAAAGTACGAACACTATTAAGCACAGTTGTGTAATTTTACCTATGTTTTTATGAGAATTATATGAATGCTCAGGTCTAAACTTTGGAACTGGAAAGAAAAGTCACTTTCAACCTACAGAAGAATAGAAGTACAAAGCACTTGAGAAAAACCAGCAAAGAACGTTGTAGTGAGGGTCAAGACCCAAATATTTTTACATTGTTTAGCATAGGCTGGTGCGCTGACGAAATATAGAAGTGAAGAAGGTATGATCTATGCAGCAAGCCACGGAAGGTGAGTTATAAAGATAAGTAAAAGACACAATGAAAGGAACATGAGCTGCAAACATAACTGACACAAACGTATAAGTAGATATTGTGATCTTAATAGGAGAATAACAAACAGTACATACTTATATCTATAGTTACGTATGTGAAGATGTCACTAACCAAGGAGGAATAGGGAAAGAAAAGTTAAAAAATTTTCTCTGTTCTAGATTTGTCCGTTGTATATAGTTTTTATTAATATTAGTGTTTGTATTAAGATTTGAAACAATTAATTGGTAATTACTGTGAAGGTTGTGCATGTGACAGGATCAGACAGGTGATATAGAAGTTCTATACAAGAAGAAGACCACAGCTTGTCATTCAGGTTGTATGTACAGAGCAGTGTGTAGAACTGAACACATCCAGTGAGTTTACAAGGAGAATTTAGAAAATAGTGTGAGTAAACAATGTGACTGGCAAATTATGGTGCATAACATGAAATAGGTAAGTCTGATGAAGATTAGCATCACCAACAAATATATCTCATAGCCGACTAACATTGTGCTTTGGAAAAGAAAATTGACAAAATGAACTTGACAAAAAAATGAAAGTTCAGACGATGCAGGAACATATGGGGTTCAAAACTACGTGAGTCTACTTACGATAATAAGACACGAAATCCTTATAAAGGGCGGTACAAATTTTTTAGCTACTCCACGTGGGATTTTTGTCTAGTTTGCTATTATTTTATTTAATGGTCTCCCTTATGATGAGTTTCAGCATTGCCATTACCAGATCTGTATGAAAGACGAACAAATGTGAAAAGTAAATGGTAAAATAGGTAAACTTAGATAGAAAATGACTTACCAGTAATAAAGAGCGATTAAAAATCGTATCAACATAGTTTGCCAGAGTACCAGGACACAGGTAAGTGCCAACTGAATATCATATCAAGTAATTGCTGTAACAACTGGCCTCCAGATGACGCTAGTAAAGTAACTCTTAAATAATTCAGAGCTCTTCCTCCAAGTACTGTGACTCATAAATATTTTTAGTCTCCTCCACAAATGTGTTAATGACTCGAATTTTATGTTTGGGATGGTGAATGGGATTGTTATGAAGTTATCTACTGTCTGAGTTAGTTTTCTTTAGAGTTTGTGCTCTCAATTTCCATCAGTTTCTAATTACCCTGTAAGGTGCTCCAGCTCTTTCATATGTAGGTGCTTACCAAAAACCAATATTGGTGTTACAGTTAGTATAGACGTTAAAGGTTCTTTTTCATAAATGAAATGTTGTAATATCAGTGCTTAACTATGGATATATGATTTTACAATTTCGTCTGTTACATGTAATTTGACTAGAGAGTAAAATTTTATGCTTCCTCGTGAACATTATGACAAAAGGTAAATCGTTTTGTAATATGAAATTTCTCATATTATGTGTTCTTTAACATTTAGTGATGCTTCCATGTTTTCGTAAGTCTGAAGGTTAATTATGAATTGTGGTTTGTAACAGAATAGACTAACATTCGTTCTGCATTAAACTACTTCACTGTTTATTGATACTTTTTGTTATATAGTTTCAGTCATGATAGAAATTTTGATTTGTCATCAAACGTCGCTAATTGGAAGATGTTAATTAGTCTGTTGTGTTAATAAGCACATGCTAGCATCCCAGATAGCATAGAGAAAGTTATTATTCTGATTACGACTGTTGATTTTTAATTTACAGCAAAAAAATTTCAAATGCACGTATTGAC
This sequence comes from Schistocerca nitens, assembly GCF_023898315.1. Taxonomy (NCBI): domain Eukaryota; kingdom Metazoa; phylum Arthropoda; class Insecta; order Orthoptera; family Acrididae; genus Schistocerca; species Schistocerca nitens. Next base: position 322,406,382 of record NC_064616.1, read on the forward strand.
TCCAATTATGATAAGTATTGTTGCTTGGCCACAGATCTAATTACAAAATACAAAAATAAAATTTGTCTTCTTTTTCATTTTCCATTGTGAACTTTATATTAGAATTAATATGCGAGTGTCATACAAATAAACCTGAACTTTGTTCATCTGACACATATTGTGACATGAGCAGCTTGGTGCACTACAGAACTGCTTACAAGAGAAAGGAGGGGGGGGGGGGGGGGGGGGGATAGCCATGCATATGACTTGACACTCACCATGAGTGATCGGAAGGTCCCACTATCTATTGGGAAACACAATAGGCCTACTATTTGTTTTCTCTCCAGCAAAGGGACTCTAAGCATACTTCATGAACACAAGTAAGCTGTTACCAAAATTTTATCACAAGTGGTGATACGTTTTGGAAGTTCCCATACCATTTTATTGGATACATTTGAATACGGAAAAATATTGGCAAGGTGGGTTTCACGGCTTCCCACTGAGGCACAAAAGGCTGTACGGAAAAATATTTGCCTATGTCTTCTGAATCACTATGAAGAAGAAGAAAGAGAAACTGTTCTGGGCCATATCATGACCTGCAATGATATATGGGTCACTGCTATAGTTCAGATAGCAAGAGAATGAGTATGGAGTGGAAAAAGTTGGAGGAATGCATTGAAAGTATCGACTTCCTGCTAGGCTAGTTTTGGTAGTTTTGTTTTGGGACTCAAAGGTGTGTATATGTTTGATTACCTGCATGATCGAAGGACAGTGAGTGTGGACTAATATTGCAAGCTGCTGGTTGATGATAAGGCTGCCTGCTGCAACAAATGATGCCAGCAGCCAATTTTCAATGTCCTCCTCCTGCATGACAACACGTGGCGTGTACAGCAGCTCTAACTCATGATAAACTCACGAAGCTACATAGGAAACTCTTGAACAATCCCATACACTGTAGAATTGTCCCCATTTCAGTACCACATATTTTGTTCATTGAGAAAGGAATTATGTTGGGAACACTGGGTAATGTCACTGGGGTTGAACAGTATGTGCTCAGGCGGATACAGGGGTATCCAATTTTTTGTTCCATGAAAGTATCATGAAAAGCATTGTCACGACATTCTGATTTAAATTTTATATGGCGCTTGTAATATTTTAGTTTAATCATGATCTGATAATCATAATGTTATGATGGACAGAGGAGTCACAGAAATTCTAAAACAACTTTAACAGAAAGGGAAGAAGACCGAAATTAAAGACGCTCCTGGCCTTAATGCTAAATAAACCAAACAGTGACAACTCTTCTGCAGTACAGGCTACATAACATGCAGGCATGACTCCACAATCTTAGTCAGCAGTTGAATGATGTCATAACTCAACAATTGTTTCATGTAGGAGCCAGGTATTTTAAAATCTGCAGTCACTTGGGATTTTGTGCTGGGCAAAGGTTTCATGATAAATGCAAGCTAGATCAGAGGCCAATGCTATAGAGAACTCTTTGTAGAACCTAATTAGGCTTCCATCTGGACCTTGTGATTTATTTGTTTTCAAATCTTTCAGTTGTTTCTCTAGGCCAGGGATGGTTATTACTATGTCGTCTGTAAGTTAGTCTGTGTGATTGCCAAATGACGGTATGTTTCACGATTCTCCTGTGTGAACGGTTTCTTGAATGTGAAATTTAAAACTTCGGCTTTCGTTCTGCTATCTTCAACTGCCACACCACACTGGTGAACTAGGGAGTGAATGAGAGACTTAGATCAGCTTAGCAATTATTGTATATAGGACCGCATGCCACACTAACTTTACGTTCAAGCAGCATAACATTTCCGACCATTGTTTACAGCTCTATAGCGTCCAAAAAAAATGATGATATCTCCACAGTCGCTCCAGCTGGATGTCGTTTTTCACTGACCAGCACCAAACCCCATCTCCAATACATCGTCATCGTCTATTTGTCGAGGAGTAAAGGGTGTAATTACAATTGAAAAAGCCCTCGCTTCTTTTATTTTCTCGATTTCACCACTTCCTCGAATCCATTTCGTATATTTGATACTTGTAAATGCAGCCAATACAGTGGCGTCTTACCTGTATGTATTCGGACAGCCAAGTTGCGAGTTTCTGTTAGTGCATTTGAGCCTTATGCCACGTTTACACCCAGATCATACAAAGTTCTCGACTAAGACATAATTGCGAGTGGAAAATACACGAGTACGTCCATTCGGGGTTAATTTTCAAGGGTCAAGCAATCGGGTAGAGAAACGTTTGCACACCATAATGTTATCCCAAAACTGTTCTGTATCGAGTCTAAGCACATTTTAAGTTCTTCTCGCTACCTCTTTAACACTTTGGAGGAGGAATACCCCACGACGGATCTGTTGCAGCTGGCGAAATGAATTCATTATGAAAAAAAAGAACCTGTTGAAGTGTCATACAAAGATTTTGGTGACTCAGTGATTCATATTAAACATGTGTCTGTTTAGATTCTACAATATACGAGTGGAAGCTGAACTTTCAAACGGAATATTACATTATGTAAAAACCACTATGACTCCATTGTCATTCACTCATTCAACATCAAGTGTGCATGATGTCTGTGAATAAGGTGATGTTTTTGCAGGCTAGGAGGAACAGTAGTAGTGTCGTAAATTTAGCGGTGACATTTGAGAAGTGTTAGTGAGTGTATTGTGCAAAATGTGGTCATGGATATTGAGCTTCATGCTTTAGTAATCGCTATATCAAAGCTATCAAAGGAAAATAGTGAATGCACGATTCTGCTTTATTCAAGAACACAGCAGTGCTGACATACCAGAAAAAATATTCTAGACCTCTTACTTCCTCAGTATGTTACGAAAATTAGCTTTGAGGACTACACATTCACTAAGAGAGGGAATGGTACTGCTTACAACATGTTTAAGTGGGTGAAACAAAGAAATGTGCATAATGTGCTCTGGGATGTTTACATAAAACTGTTTACAAGTAGTCACATCTTGAACGATCTTGATTAATACATGTTACCCACACAACTTAAACCATTACTGTGTGATGTATCATGCAGATTCAATTTGCTATCTGACATGTTTAAGAGGGAACCACTTATTTTAAAGTAGGAGCCCTACTTTAACCACTATGACTCGAATGCCCGCCGGCCATTGTGATCGAGCGGTTCTAGGCGCTTCAGTCCGGAACAGTGCAGCTGCTCCGGTCGCAGGTTCGAATCCTGCCTTGGGCATGGATGTGTGTGGTGTAGTTAGGTTTAATTAGTTCTAAGTCTAGGGGACTGATGACCTCAGATGTTAGGTCCCATAGTGCTTAGAGCCATTTGAACCATTTTGTTAAATGCTCTATGGGAGACTGATGGACCACCATCAATTAAGATGTATTGTGATGAATGTACAGCTGAAATGATCAATAATGAATCATAATGTCTGTTCCATAGTCACAACAGCCAAGTAAGCTGCCACTACATTTTTATTAACCTATTGCTATACTTCATGGTTTATATGATGATGAATGTAGACATTTCATATTTAAAAGTATTGCATTCACAGAAGATATCTGTATAGTAGAGAAATTCTCAGCAACCACTGCATCACCGAGGTCTTACAAGGATGTGAAGTGTGCTAAAATGCGGAGGACGGCAAAATGGTTAATACATTTTTTCCATGGAATTCACTGATGTGATCCTGACGTACCCTATAAAGATATGGTGATGTGGCTTCGATTATTCGACCATCTTCTGTGTCAAGACGGAGGAGGAGATCGCACGGATGTGTCGAATCTTCAAGTATACTGCTATTCAAGACTTGGCATTCTACGGCTGCCTGCTCTCCATCGACTCAAGAAGATGTGTCAAAGTAGTCTTACTACATCTGCTTATGAAAACTATGGCAAGCTGAAAGAGAGAGAGAGAGAGAGAGAGATCTATGTTTGTATAATAATACCCTTCCCCAGAAAATTTCTCTCCTTCATACCTGCTCTTTGTTGCCACAGATGACGTGTCCCTATTCTCATTTGTACTAACACTGCAGTACACAAGAGGTGCCTATTTGCTTCCACCACCCTGAGTTAAATGTATAAGGTCTAATTAATGTTAACCAACTTGCAGTCTTTTATAACTGTTGTTCCCTGCGCAGAAAACAACTCGTAGGTTGTGAATCCGTTATCTTGAGGAACTGATATTGTATAAATAATTAAATTTTCAATTATTTTGTTTATACGGGATGCCACTCGCTACTTATTTGCAGAATACGAGACTTTATGAATCACGAATAATTTGCACTTTCACACGTTCATAAGAAAATAAACGAAACAGTGAACTGCGTATTTGCGTAATTATTATTAAGTACGTGTCCAAATAACCATAGAGTGCTAATTAAGTTCTTAACCAATACCGAAAAAGTCAGAAACATGTCTGTCTTCCGACACTGACGAACCAGCTCTGATCTTTCAACCGAACTATTTCGCCCACCATTCAAGTTAGGCGCGATTCGACGATCTCAGAAGTGCTTCGACTTCCTTTTCGTTTAGCAGCTGTTTACTATTCTGCTGGTAATTAACACTTTTGAAATAAGGGAATGAGAGCCTGCTACTGAGAGATGCTTTAACATGAAATGCAAGTAAATACACAGTTCAATTCTTCTAATATTAATAACAGAAGATTATCATATTAACTCAGAACCTCCTAACGCAGCAGCCAATCACAGAGAAGAATCCCAGTGTAGGCAATTTTTCTCACAATACCCGCACCGAACAAACCATCTGTCATCGGTACCTCACACCACATTACGTCATTTTGCCACTGCTGCTTTCTCAGCTGCTCTAAGAAGAGCGTTTTGTAGCCGAATATGATGGCCATAAAGCCAAGAAATATTGCACATCATCCTCCTTCCGAGATTTCAAAAAATTGGAAAGTTCTCGCAGACAACATTCAATTTGGGAAATAAGCAAATTATTTCTAAAAATAAAAAAAAAAATATTCAGCTATCATCTCTGCAGAGCCATACCATTCCACTATAATTGTGATTCATTATAGTTTTTCAAAACTTCGAATCTGTTTTATATTTTTCATTCTCAAATTATAAATTAATTTATACAATCATAGACTTAATTACTTAGTGATACTCCCTGGGACGGGAGTGATATTTATGTCAATAGATCACTCTCAAAAATACATAACTGCGGACCAGTGTGCAGTGATTAGCCCCATGATGTCAGACAGACGTATGAAATCTGCATTAAAATGAGAAATTCTGTTTAGTCATGGATGAGCCGTCAACCCAACACCAGCTGTTAAATCACGGAACCTAATCAAGTATAGAAGCAACAAACCGAAAAACACCTGATTTTCTTCGTAGTTAGCGTGTGCTGCTTGATAATCTCACCATAGCTTATGAGGCACAGTGTCTGGTCCTGAGTCTCCCGCCAGCAGCTATTCACTCACCAGTGCAGGAATTTATATACTCAAAAGCACGAGAGATGGCTATCAACTCTGCTGTAAAACACTACGGTGTTCTGGTAGGGAGCGCAGTTCAATATGTGCAGTGTGAGAATAAGCAAAGCCATATGACCAGTAACCATCGAGCCAACAGTATAGACATCTTCTGAACCCTGGGATGCGCCAAGGACGGACAAAAATTGGTGGCGGAAGTCCTCAAGATGAACCAAGTCTTTTGGACCTTGTAATAGGTAAAGACGAGGCTGTTGCTGAAGGATGCACCATGCAGAGGAGAGGTGGTAGACGAAACAACTTTAGTTCAGAAAGGAGGGACCAGGCGTGGATTACAATCGTAATCGCCGGCCGCTGTGGCTGTGCCATTCTAGGCGCTTCAGTCCAGAACCGCGCTGCTGCTACGGTCGCAGGTTCGAATCCTGCCTCGGGCATGGATGTGTGTGATGTCCTTAGTTTAGTTAGGTTTCAGTAGTTCTAAGTCTAGGGGACTGATGACCTCAGATGTTAAGTCCGATAGTGCTTAGAGCATCGAAGACCAGTCCTAAAATGTGATAAGAGGATTTTAAGTGTCCACCACATTGAGTAGTTGGTCGTCAAGGTAAAGTTTCGATTGTGGGTGAATGGTATGGCGAGACATAAGCACATGACACGAGTATTGGCAGCTGAAAACCGAAAACCATGGGTGAGGGCCCATGCCTGTACCTTTCGTATGATGCCTTGGAGTTAATGTTCGGTGACGCCATACTAAAAGAGCAATAGTAGAGGAAAAAGTCATCAGCATACAAGGAGGGTGATACTGAGGACTCCACAACTGCTGCTAGACCATTGGTGGTTGCTAGAAAGAGGGACACTCAGTACAGAGCCCTGCTAGATACCAGTCTCTTGGATATGGGGAGAACTATTGGAGGTACTAACTTGAACCTGGAAAATACGAGGAGACAAGAATTTCTGGATAAAAATCGGGAGCAGACTCTGGAGACCCCATTTGTGCATGGATGTGGTGTCGCCATGTGGTGTCGCAAGCTTTTTTTAGGTCAAAGAAGATGGCTACAAGTTGCTGACGACGGGCAAAAGCTGATCGTATGGCAGACTCCAGGTAAATCAGATTATTAGTAGTGGAACGGCCTCGACGAAAACCATTCTGGGACAGAGCCAGAAGACTTTGAGACTCAAGGAGCCAACACAGATACGGGCTCACCATGCATTCAAGCAACTTCCAGAGAACATTGGTGAGCCTAATTAAGCGATAACTGTCCGTCTCTGGAGTTTGCTTACCCGGTTTCAGTACTGGGACAATGATGCTTTCCCGCCATTGCCACTGGAACAGGCCCTTGCTCCAGATGCAGTTAAAGATGGAAAGGATACGGCACAGACAGTTAATTGGGCATTTGGTTTAGGATGTGGTCTGCTCCTGGGGCTTTATCAGGATTGTAGGCTAGGACACTGAAGAAATCCCACTCTCTACGCTGGATAAAATGTGGTATACAATCTGGCAACTAATCTGGGCCCACCTGAAACTAGGGTATGAAGATGGTATCTGTTCTTTTGGACATGACCCAAAGAACAGATACCACCTTCGTATAGATAAGGCTTACCGGCCAATGATCTTCTCCAGTGCGGATGCACTCACATCGCCCGAACTGCTACAGGAATCTGTAGATTGACTGCCGTGGTTATTGAGTATAGTGGGCAGGGGCACTACAAATGTGGTGTGTGGACAGTAAGTTGGGAATGTGAGTCTCACGAGGAGTGTGGCAGAGAGAAGTCCCTGCAGTTGCACTATCTTCTGTTTCCTCGGTGGCTCAGATTGATACAGTGTCAGCCAATTAAGTAGGAGATCCTGGGTTCGAGTCCCGATTGGGGCACACATTTTCAGCAGTTGTCACTGATATTTATTAATGTCTGTAAGCAGCTAAAGGTCTGGATTTCATTATAATTTCATGAAACTAGTGTGTCGCAAATAAGGTAAGCCTATGTTGTCTGACGTACCTTTAGAATTGTTGTCATATGTTCTTGAGGTACAAGATTTTCCATTACTTGCATAGTTGATTAAGTTATTTTGTACCTCAGGTGAGAATGGAGTTACTTGTGTGGTTCTGTGTTTCCCTGCTATGGAGTTTACTACCTTCCAGGCTGCTCTGCATTAGTTGTGACACTTTTTAGTAGATATATCATTGGCTCTCCTCTTTGATACTTGCACTTTTGTTCTGTATATTTTTTTATTGCTCTATATTTCGGCATCATTACAGGATCACCAGCTTTTGTCATTGTGTATCTGAGTATTTTCAGATAAGGTGTGTAGTGTATTCTCTTTGCTTAATGTAATATCAGTTTTGGCAGTTTCAGTTGCTTGTGGGTATTAGGTAAGTTAGTGAGAGGATCAATAAACATATCAAAGGCACTGTCAATGTTGTCATATTCATTAAAATTTTCCCGCTTAACTTTTGATAACGTGGCCCTTAAATGTATGTAATATGTGTACCGTTCTGAACTACTTGTTGTTTTACATTACAATAAACACTTTCAATAGTCATCCATTAGGGTAGATGTTTTGATAAGACACTGTCTTGTTGGACGTTCATTAATAAACTATGAACTTACAGCTTGTAAACACTTCAAAAAACACACAACACTTTGAGTTTTACAGCTAATGTCTAGATTAAAGTGTCCAATAAACACAAGCTCAAAGGTGTCACTTGTCATCTCTAGGTACTTAGCGAGAATCTCATAATGTTAAGTAATTACAGTAATGCCAGACCATGGGTTACATTAGACACACAAGTATTAGCTTAATAAAGTTTCCATCATTTCAAAAGCTTCCTCTTGAGAACACATTTCAACATTTAGTATGTCACAGCTAATATTCAGCAATTCACTTTCCAAAACAGCAACTCTTCCGTGGCTAAATTTAGTTCTACAGAAAGTACTTGCTAGCACGTATTCTTCAGAAATGTAAAAGGCAGATTAAGCATGTATAAGCCAGCGGTAACTGATAAGGAAGATATGGCAGGGGTTTGTATTTAAGATGTCTATTTCATTAAATTTGTTATTAACTGACTGCACACTAGGAAGATTAGCTACCAACAAGGAAGGTTTATAACTGTTAGGCTCTTCACATTTAGTAATGGCAGCCAGCCACCACTCAACAGTTTTAGACCGAATGAGATGGCGCAGTGGTTAACACACTGGACTCACACTAAGGAGGATGATGATTCAGATCAGCATCTGGGCATCTTGAATAAGATTTTCTGCAATTTCCCTAAATCATTCCGGACAAATGCTGGGATGTTTTCTCTGAAAGGGCATGGCTGATATCCCCATCCTTGAATTATTCAGGGAGTGTGCCCTATCTCTAATGACCTCACTGTCAACTGGACGTTAAACCCTCATTTCACTTCATTCAATAGCTTTAGACATAAGCTTTTCCAGTCTTCTGGTTTTCCTAAAATCTAGTCACAGTTGGCCTACCACTGACCATCTTATTATTTTTGTTTCACTCTTGTGTGCATTGGTTTCTCTTTTATACACACTGGAACTGCCTAGCTGCAAACTGTGGGTGTATGTAACTGTTATAAAAAGACATTGTTGCACCTGACAGGGGTGCTTTCACAGACACAGTATTGGCACTTGCAAATCTTCACATTTACATGCAATTGAGTAATTTTCAAAATACAGATGTCCTTTTCCACCTTGTGCACTTTACCCTAACCGTGATTTGTGCAACATCTCAACATACAATTTTCTATTGCTAATGCAACAAGAGGCCCAAAATCTGGTTAATTAATCCTGTAAGAGTGTAGAACTGAGCAAGAGGTGATAGTTGAGTGTTTTGCAGAGCATTTGTTATGACATCTTGCAAGAACAAAATGTCCATGAGAGAGCAGCTACTGTGTTAAATCCTGCTGCAAATATAACCACAGGTTGCTCAATGAGCTAGTACAGTATACACAAAAACACTACAGTGTGATAAACTGAAACAATATCAAGTTACAATGAGTTAGTTTTTATGGAAACAACTGTGTTACTGTAGCTGTTATTTAACTATAAACAGCATAAATATTCTATTACTGGTTCTGCACTGTTTCAAGGTATATATAAATGGATGCTGTGTGGCTGCAGCCTTCCAATTTGATGCCACCTTGGTACCTTGTGTATCAATTCTGCTTATTATTTTAAATGTAACTGTGGCAGTGCATGAGAAACATTGTAACCGAAGAGTTCATCCACATGTTGAGTATGCTCTCCTTCAGCATGAAAATACCAGAACACACACAAGAACTACAATGTCTGCAACACTCTGATGATTAGCATTCATTATCATCGATCATCCTTGACACATTCCCAAACTGGCCCAATCTGATTTTCATCTCTTTCCAAAATTTGAAGAACATCTTCGTCAGCTTCATTTTGATAGTGATGAAGCAGTGCAAGCAGAAGCAAAACTGTGGCTCCATCAACAAAAGTCAAACATTCTGCAGTGCTGGTATAAACAAAGTGGTCACTCATTTGGAGAAACGTGTTTGTTACCAGGGTGACTATGTTGAGATATAAATATGTACACATGAAAAACAAAGATGGAGAATGTTAATGATGTTTTTATTTTTATTTTAAAAGGTTTAAGAGTTTTCACATGAAAAATTGAGAGGCATTACTGTACAGCATGGCCTCAAATATTTCAATGATCAAGTAAACTCCATTCCCATTATTACAAATTAGCTATTTTATTTATCACTTCTACTAAATATTTTTTAAATATTAGTTTCAAAGAATTCTTTAATTGAATAGAAATCATTGTGCTGAAGCCATTTTTCTAGGACACTCTGATATTTATTTGATAACATTAACAAGCAGAATGTGGCAATATGTCCTAAAATTATATGCTTAGATAATTTTACTTGCAGTTATTATAGACCAGGGAGAATGTCAGTGCATGCAAATACAGACAGCAGCTGTTTCTACTACTGTATTCATGCACAGCACATCTCGTGTTAAATATTTACATATTTTACGGAGCATACATTAAACAATATAGTTACAAACTAGGTGATGTTATTACATTAAGAGATCTGAGTGGTTTCTAAAGGGCTCCATGGGTGCTAATCCTAATGTGCAATTGCTATCTTTCACCATCTAAAAATACACTTAGCACGTTAGTAATTTTCCCCTACAGTGTTGCCTACTGCAAATAAGAGTGAAAGGAAGAGCTTTAATAACAGTTTCCTCACAGTTTCATGATTTATATAATAAAAGAGAGCATAGGAAAGTTTGCTGCACAGATTGTGTGCGTGTGTGTGTGTGTGTGTGTGTGTGTGTGTGTGTGTGTGTGTGTGTTTTGCAAGAGCGGTTTTTTTGACCAGTAATCAATCCCATTAATTTCAATGTTTCATTTTCATTTTTGGTTTACTTTATTTTAACGATGATTTCTTCTGTTTTGCATGGTGGTTAAAACACACTTTGTAGGCCTGAAATCAATGTCTAGTGTCTTCCATTTTTTATATTATTTTCTAAGACATCTTAAATTTTGTCCTGTTGTTGTGTCATATCATCAGCAATACTGGGAGTAGCACAACTGACCAATTCTTCATTGAGATTATTAGTCAACTGGGACTGTATTTTCTTGACTGCAGTTAATCTCTTTTAATCCCAGGCTCCTTGGTAATTACTTTCAGGATTTAAAATAAATTCATTTAATTTTAGCAATTTTTAGTTGTAGACCTGTATAGTGAACTAATTTATACAGAGTGTCAGAAACAGTCTGAAAAGCTTGTAAGAGTTTTGCAAGGTGGTTGTGCTGAGAAATAACAGTTAAGAAAAAAAATGTTTGTTGCTCCACTTCTAAGTTATTTAGCATTGATGTTAGCCAATCAGGTCACCACACACACACAAATTGGAGCATTTGCACACATTAAAATGTGGTGAAGTGCAGACATCCATGGATCTTTAAGTTATGACTTGTTCAAATTCTCATTACCAGCTAAAATGTGCCTTTATTGGACACGATAAATTTCAGCTAGGTGAGTAAAAGCAATATTTCTTCAGTTTGGGGAAACCAAGTACTGTGGAAATACTGTCTCTGGTAGGCTGCTTGAATTTGCGCATTGAATGACCTGATTCGCTAACTTCAACAATACATAATGTGGAAATGGCACAACAAGTAGAATATTTTTCTTAACAACTGTTTCCCTTCACAGCCTCTCCTGAAACACCCTAGCAAACTTATCAGAATGTTTCTGACCACCATATATATAAATATTTTTCCACTTTCATTGGTTTTGCCATCTAACAACATGACAGCAGCCGTTAAACATTGTGTCACTGGTATGATTAACATGAATTTGTGAGTGTCAGCTAGACATTTCTCTTATCATATGTGTTTACTATCAGTAGGAAAATAGAGGAACATTCATTAGTTGTTTTATCAGTACGCAGTATACAAGATCAATATATAACTTGTAACTGATTTCTTATATTTTTTATGTCAGTCGCAGGAAGAATTCTGTGTGTGTGTGTGTGTGTGTGTGTGTCATCTTTCTTAGGAGTTGTAAACTGAGTTTTCCATTTCAAGCCATAACATTAAATTCTCTGATACTCCTAAAGTTTCTCACGACAGTTTGTGCGTGCGTTACTAATTACATTGTCAAGGAATGCATGTTGGCTAATACACTTTTCATTGATATAACAGTCTGCTTCCATAGCTGAGTTGTCAGCATGTATGATGGAGATACTGTAGATTCTGGTTTGACTTCTGGTACTACTAAGAACTTTTCCTTGGTGGGAGGACTGGAAAAAACTACATTTAGCCTCATGAGATCAACTGAGTAATTACTCATGTAAAATAAGGAACAAAATTGGCACACAAGGTTGCACGAAATTGAAAAGCTGCAGTACAAACCTCTCAGAGTCATGAAAGCTTACTGATACATGTACAAGGTTAAATGTCTCCTTTTTTCTAATATTAAGGGTGTGATAAATGTAAATCACTTCATTATCATGCTGAAGAGTTTACAGCCAAAGAGATGAACAGTAACATTTACTGAATCAGTACAGAAGTGCCTTAAAGCACTATCTGAGTAAATATTTTATAATATCATTGAAGGACACAGATTATTTGAAACTGTGTTGTGCAGTCACTCTTGGAAATGCTTACTGATGTATAAAGTTTCTATAAATCATTCAGAACAATAGTTATTTAGCACGTGATACAGGTTTGATTAAGTCAGCATTCCAGTATTGTTACTAAAATAATGTTACTAAAAGTGCTGACAGGAACGTACATGCTTCCGAAGAGAGAAACAAAAAAGTGGCCTCAGTTTTGTAGGTTTATTGGCTAAAATCTAGGTCTGGAGCAATTTCCTTTGCCACAGCATCTGTAGTTTCCCCTACATTGTCTTTGGAATGAAGGCTGTAGTGATGCTTTCATCAGACTGGGCACAGCCAACAAATCGGAAGTCATGAGAAAAAACTGCATCAGTTAGTAAAAAGTGTGTTTGCCTGTATGTCAAGTGACACACTGCTATTGCAAATAATTTGATAACTTCCGGGATTATGCCACAGTTTTCCTTAGCTCATTGAGCAACCTGTGGTTATATTTGCAGCAGGATTTAACACAGTAGCTGGTCTCTCATGGACATTTTGTTCTTGCAAGATGTCACAAGAAATGCTCTGCAAAACACTCAACTATCATCTCTTGCTCAGTTCTACACTCTTACAGGATTAATTAACCTTAAGAATCTTTCAGTAACACTATGTCATAATGTGACAAGTTTTTGGGCCTTTTGTTGCATTGGCAATAGAAAATTGTATGTTGAGATGTTGCACAAATCACAGTTAGGGTAAAGTGCACAAGGTGGAAAAGAACGTCTGTATTTTGAAAATTACTCAATTGCATGTAAATGTGAAGATTTCCAAGTGCCACAACTGTGCCTGTGACATCTCCCCTCTCAGGTACAACAATGGCTTTTTATAACAGTTACATACAGCAACAGTTCCAGCTAGGCACTTCCAATGTGTATAGCAGAGAGACCAATCCACACAAGAGTGAAACACAAATAATAAGATGGTCAGTGTTAGGCTAACTGTGACTAGATTTTAGGAAAATCAGAAGACTGGGTTAAAGCTGACGTCTAAAGCTATTGAATGAAGTGAGATGAGGGTTTAACATCCAGTTGACAGTGAGGTCATTAGAGATAGGGCACAGGCCCTGACTAATTCAAGGATGGGGATACCAGCCATGCCCTTTCAGAGGAAACATCCCGGCATTTGTCTGGAATGATTTAGGGAAACTGCAGAAAATCTGATTCAAGATGCCCAGATGCCGATCTGAATCATCATCCTCCTTAGGACAAAAATGCAAGTATCAAAGAGAAGAGCCAATGGTATATCTACTGAAAAGTCTATCAACTAATGCAAATAGGCTGGAAGGAAGTAATCTCCATAGCAGGGAAACACAGAACCTCACAAGTGACTCCATTCTTACACGAGGTACAAAATAACTTAATCAACTATGCAAGTAATGGAAAAATCTGCTACCTCAAGAACATATGTCATTAATTCTAAAGGTACTTCAGACAACATAGGCTTACCTGATTTGAGATGCACTAGTTTCATGAAATTACAATGAAATCCAGACCTTTAGCTGCTTACAGACGTTGGTAAATATCAATGGCAACAGCTGAAAATGTGTGCCCCGAACAGGACTCGAACCCAGGATCTCCTGCTTGCATGGCTGACGCTCTTGCCGTCTGAGCCAACGTAGACACAGAAGATAGTGCAACTACAGGGACTTCTCTCTGCCACACTCCTCGTGAGACCCACATTCCCAACTTACTGTCCACACACCACATTTATAGTACCCCTGCCCACTATGCTCATTACTCTTGGCAGTCAATCTACCGAGTCCCGTAAGAGTTCAGGCAATGTGAGTGCATCCGCACTGGAGAAGATCACTGGCCAGTAAGCCTTATCTATATGAAGATGGTATCTGTTCTTTTGGTCACGTCCAAAATAACAAATACCATCTTCATACACTAGTTTCAGTTGGACTCAGAATAGTTGCCAGATTGTATACCACATTTCATCCACATTATGGAATTCAAGTAATGAAAGTATCTATTGAAACTTCCTGGCAGATTAAAACTGTGTGCTGGACTGAGACTCGATCTCGGGACCTTTGCCTTTTGTGGGCAAGTGCTCTACCATCTGAGCTACCCAAGCACAACTCATGGCCCATCCTCTCAGCTTTACTTCTGCTAGTACCTCATCTCCTACCTCATTCTGGAATGTATGTATTGCTTCTCAAATTACATGCTGACACATATAATTGATATTATAGTGCCTTCTCTGACTTATCTTATAAACTGTGTGTTTCAACCCTGATGTCTTGAATCCACAGTTGGCCCACTTTATAAGCAGGGAGATAAAAGCAATAGTGACAGTTGTAGACAAATATCAATCACTGCCATAACATCTAAGATCAAAGAACACTGCATGAAAGAGCAACTGTGGAGCTACTCTGAGAACAATAAAATAATCTTTTCATCACTATATGGACTTAAGCATAGGTTATCTAATGTCAGACCTGTAATAGGTGTACAAGCCTATTTCTTGATACATATATATATATAACAGAGGGAAACATTCCACGTGGAAAAAATATATCTAAAAAGAAAGATGATGAGACTTACCAAACAAAAGCGCTGGCAGGTCGATAGACACACAAACAAACACAAATATACACACAAAATTCAAGCTTTCGCAACAAACTGTTGCCTCATCAGGAAAGAGGGAAGGAGAGGGAAAGACGAAAGGATGTAAACACAATCATCCCGGCCGCCCCATTGTAGCTGGTTACCAAGCCCCCACAGAACGTATCTCTGCCTACTTAGATCAACACCTTCAACCCATTACATGCAGTCTCCCATCCTTCATCAAAGACACCAACCACTTCCTTGAACGCCTGGAATCCTTACCCAATCTGTTACCCCCGGAAACCATCCTTGTAACCATTGATGCCACTTCCTTATACACAAATATTCCGCACGTCCAGGGCCTCGCTGCGATGGAGCATTTCCTTTCACGCCGATCACCTGCCACCCTACCTAAAACCTCTTTCCTCATTACCTTAGCCAGCTTCATCCTGACTCACAACTTCTTCACTTTTGGAGGCCAGACATACCAACAATTAAAGGGAACAGCCATGGGTACCAGGATGGCCCCCTCGTACGCCAACCTATTCATGGGTCACTTAGAGGAAGCCTTCTTGGTTACCCAGGTCTGCCAACCCAAAGTTTGGTACAGATTTATTGATGACATCTTCATGATCTGGACTCACAGTGAAGAAGAACTCCAGAATTTCCTCTCCAACCTCAACTCCTTTGGTTCCATCAGATTCACCTGGTCCTACTCCAAATCCCATGCCACTTTCCTTGACGTTGACCTCCACCTGTCCAATGGCCAACTTCACACGTCCGTCCACATCAAACCCACCAACAAGCAACAGTACCTCCATTATGACAGCTGCCACCCATTCCACATCAAACGGTCCCTTCCCTACAGCCTAGGTCTTCGTGGCAAACGAATCTGCTCCAGTCCGGAATCCCTGAAACATTACACCAACAACCTGACAACAGCTTTCGCATCCCGCAACTACCCTCCCGGCCTGGTACAGAAGCAAATAACCAGAGCCACTTCCTCATCCCCTCAAACCCAGAATCCCCCACAGAAGAACCACAAAAGTGCCCCACTTGTGACAGGATACTTTCCGGGACTGGACCAGACTCTGAATGTGGCTCTCCAGCAGGGATACGACTTCCTCAAATCCTGCCCTGAAATGAGATCCATCCTTCATGAAATCCTCCCCACTCCGCCAAGAGTGTCTTTCCGCCGTCCACCTAACCTTCGTAACCTGTTAGTTCATCCCTATGAAATCCCCAAACCACCTTCCCTACCCTCTGGCTCCTATCCTTGTAACCGCCCCCGGTGCAAAACCTGTCCCATGCACCCTCCCACCACCACCTACTCCAGTCCTGTAACCCGGAAGGTGTACACGATCAAAGGCAGAGCCACGTGTGAAAGCACCCACGTGATTTACCAACTGACCTGCCTACACTGTGATGCATTCTATGTGGGAATGACCAGCAACAAACTGTCCATTCGCATGAATGGACACAGGCAGACAGTGTTTGTTGGTAATGAGGATCACCCTGTGGCTAAACATGCCTTGGTGCACAGCCAGCACATCTTGGCACAGTGTTACACCGTCCGGGTTATCTGGATACTTCCCACCAACACCAACCTATCCGAACTCCGGAGATGGGAACTTGCCCTTCAGTATATCCTCTCTTCTCGTTATCCGCCAGGCCTCAATCTCCGCTAATTTCCAGTTGCCGCCACTCATACCTCACCTGTCTCTCAACAACTTCTTTGCCTCTACTCTTCCACCTCGACTGACATCTCTGCCCAAACTCTTTGTCTTTAAATATGTCTGCTTGTGTCTGTATGTGTGGATGGATATGTGTGTGTGTGCGAGTGTATACCTGTCCTTTTTTCCCCCTAAGGTAAGTCTTTCCGCTCCCGGGATTGGAATGACTCCTTACCCTCTCCCTAAAACCCACATCCTTTCGTCTTTCCCTCTCCTTCCCTCTTTCCTGATGAGGCAACAGTTTGTTGCGAAAGCTTGAATTTTGTGTGTATATTTGTGTTTGTTTGTGTGTCTATCGACCTGCCAGCGCTTTTGTTTGGTAAGTCTCATCATCTTTCTTTATATATATATATATATATATATATATATATATATTAGATGGAAACAATCCACGTGGGAAAAATATATCTAAAAACAAAGATGATGTGACTTACCGAACGAAAGCGCTGGCAGGTCGATGATAGACACACAAACAAACACAAACACACACACAAAATTCAAGCTTTCGCAACAAACTGTTGCCTCATCAGGAAAGAGGGAAGGAGAGGGAAAGACGAAAGGATGTGGGTTTTAGGGGAGAGGGTAAGGAGTCATTCCAATCCCGGGAGCGGAAAGACTTACCTTGGGGGAAAAAAGGACGGGTATACACTCGCACACACACACATATACAGACACAAGCTTGTGAGAAGGGAGAGAAGGAAACATAGTAGGTGAATATGGATTGGGGGAAAAAATGAAAGAGGAAGCCGTCTGGTAGAATTTTGCACAGAGCATAACTTAATCATAGCTAACACTTCGTTCAAGAATTATAAAAGAAGGTTGTATACATGGGGGAATCCTGGAGATACTTGAAGGTATCATATAGATTGTATAATGGTAAGACAGAGATTCAGGAACCAGGTTTTAAATTGAAGACATTTCCAGGTGCAGATGTGGACTCTGACCACAATCTATTGGTTATGAACTGTAGATTAATTCTGAATAAATTGCAAAAAGGTGGGAATTTAAGGAGATGGGACCTGGATAACTGACTAAACCAGAGGTTGTACAGAGTTACAGGGAGAGCATAAGGGAACAATTGTGATGAATGGGGGAAAGAAATACAGTAGAAGAAGAATTGATAGCTCTGAGAGATGAAGTAGTGAAGGCAGCAGAGGATCAAGTAGGTAAAAAGACGAGGGCTAGTAGAAATCCTTGGGTAACAGAAGAAATATTGAATTTAATTGATGAAAGGAGAAAATATAAAAATGCAGTAAATGAAGCAGACAAAAAGGAAGACAAACGTCCCAAAAATGAAATCGACAGGAAGTGCAAAATGGTTAAGCAGGGATGGCTAGTGGCCAATGTAAGGATGTAGAGGCTTATCTCACTAGGTGTAAGATAGATACTGCCTACAGGAAAATTAAAGACACCTTTGGAGAAAAGAGAACTACTTGTATGAATATCAAGAGCTCAGATGGAAACCCAGCTCTAAGCAAAGAAGGGAAAGCAGAAAGGTGGAAGGAGTCCATACAAGGACGATATACTTGACGACAATATTATGGAAATGGACGAGGATGTAGATGAAGATGAAATGGGAGATACGATACTGCATGAAGAGTTTGACAGAGGACTGAACGACCTGAGTCGAAACAAGGCCCCGGGAGTAGACAACATTGCATTAGAACTACTGACAGCCTTGGGAGATCCAGTCCTGACAAAACTCTACCACCTAGTGAGCAAGATGTATGAGACGGGTGAAATACCCTCAGACTTCAAGAAGAATATAATAATTCCAATCCCAAAGAAAGCAGGTGTTGACAGATGTGAAAATTACCGAACTATCAGTTTAATAAGTCACAGCTGCAAAATACTATCGCAAATTATTTACAGATGAATGGAAAAACTGGTAGAAGCCGACCTTCGGAAAATCAGTTTGGATTCCGTAGAAACATTGGAACACATGAGGCAATACTGACTCTACGACTTATATTAGAAGAAAGATTAAGGAAAGGCAAACCTACGTTTCTAGCATTTGTAGACTTAGAGAAAGCTTTTGACAATGATGACTGGAATACTCTCTTTCAAATTCCAAAGGTGGCACGGATAAAATACAGGGAGCGAAAGGCTATATACAATTTGTATAGAAACAAGATGGCAATTATAAGAGCCAAGGGGCACAAAAGAGGAGCAGTAGTTCAGAAAAGAGTGAGACAGGGTTGTAGCCTATCCCCAATCTTATTCAATCTGTATATTGAGCAAGAAGTAAAGGAAACAAAAGAAAAATTCAGAGTAGGTATTAAAATACATGGAGAAGAAATAAAAACTTTTGAGGTTCGCCGATGACATTGTAATTCTGTCAGAGACAGCAAAGGACTTGGAAGAGCAGCTGAACAGAATGGACAGTGTCTTGAAAGGAGGATATAATATGAACATCAAAAAAAGCAAAACGAGGATAATGGAATGTAGTTAAATTAAGTCGGGTGATGCTGAGGGAATTAGATTGGGAAATGAAACACTTAAAGTAGTAAAGTAGTTTAGCTATTTGGGGAGCAAAATAACTGATGATGGTCGAAGTAGAGAGGATATAAAATGTAGACTGGTAATGGCAAGGAAAGCGTTTCTGAAAAAGAGAAATTTGTAAACATCGAGTATAGATTTAAGTGTCAGGAAGTCGTTTCTGAAAGTATTTGTATGGAGTGTAGCCATGTATGGAAGTGAAACGTGGTCGATAAACAGTTGGGACAAGAAGAGAATAGAACCTTTCAAAATGTGGTCCTACAGAAGAATGCTGAAGATTAAATGGGTAGATCACATAACAAATGAGGAGGTATTGAGTAGAATTGAGAAGAAGAAGAGTTTGTGGCACAACTTGAGAAGAAGGGACTGGTTGGTATGACATGTTCTGGGGCATCAAGGGATCACAAATTTAGCATTGGAGGGCAGCATGGAGGATAAAACTCGTAGAGGGAGACCAAGAGATGAATACACGAAGCAGATTCAGAAGGATGTAAGTTGCAGTAAGTACTGGGAGATGAAGCAGGTTGCACGGGCTAGAGTAGCATGGAGAGCTGCATCAAACCAGTCTCAGGACTGAAGACAACGACGACAACAACAACAACAACAACAACAACAACAACAACATGAACATGAAAATGAACATTTTCAGTTGACATATTAATACAGTGTTTTGTATACACAGTTATTTTACTTATGACTGGACTACATCCATTGTGTTCCAAAATCTTTAGACATACATTTATGAAATGACACAATACAAAGCTGTCCTTTCCCCTTTCCTGCTTCCAGCTTTTCCCCCACACCACACCTCCCGACACTGCACCAGACTGCGATCTAGTATCTGCATACCTCCCTCACCAGAAAGTGCTCTTCTCTCCACCTCACTTGTACACTGATATCCTTCCCCCTTCTCTCCCACACTTCAGATTGTTATTAACGTGACAGTTGTATTCCGGGCAGAACTGCTGCTGTTAATGATCATTTGCGCACAAGGTGTGCTTTCTTGTGTGTATGTTTTCTTTGCTGAAGAAGGCTTTGGATGATAGCTATAATGTGCAACAATCTTTTCACTGTATCTGTGAGCAATGCATAATTTTTATGAGGAGCAGTAATCTGTAATAGTGATGATATTATCAATAGTTGACTCTGTTTCCAAGTCGCCCTTGTTGGTTCCAATACAGTTCTATTTATGTTGTACTGTATTAACAGTTCCTCAAATTTTTGCTTTCTTTGTCTCTCTCTTCCCATGTCAATATTAAAATCACCACATATTACACACTCTTTGATTTGGTTTTTTCTAAGAGAATCCACATGTTTTTGAGGAAAGTATTAATATTTCCACTTAGTGATCAGTATGTACAGAATACTCTTAACTCATTGTGCACTGTACCTGTAATCTCAAAATCTTTTTCTTTACTTTCGGGTATAATTTGCATATATCATCCATCTACTATCATAATTAATGGCTGTTTTAACAAATATTGCCACTTTTCCATCCCTATATTCTGAACTGCAGAAACAGTTTGCTAGAACAGAATCTTTTATGCTGAAACTGCATATTTTATTCTCTTAATCAATGTTCATTTATAAACAATAGGTGTGGGCATGTTTCATTTATAAGTACTTCTAATTCTTTAATCTTCATGTGCTGTACACTTTGATGCAGAATTCTGAGCTTAAATTCTTTTTCGTTAATAATAAATGTAGGCAGTGGTTCAAAGCATGATTCAATTTAAAATGCCACATTCTTAATGTCATTGAAATTATTGACAATACAGTAACTTGTCATGAAGCATGGGCTTCTGTGAGTATAAGAGCAGCAAAGTAGTGCCAAACAAATACTGAAAATGTGTGTAATTTATAGGCATACTATTAAATAGTACCAGAAAATATCTGTCAGCTGTATTGTCATCATGTCACATTCCATACCAAGATAACCTGATTAAGGAAAAGCTTGCTTGTATGCTACTGCACAGTTGTAACACAACAAAAGGCCTTGTATTGAGAAATTAGTGTTCTTTATATGTGATGTACTTCAAAGTTACAAAAGAATCAGAAACTTTCCCTATAATTTATTTGAAATCATGGAAATTGTCTAATTTAACTTGCACAAAAAATAAACAAAATTAATTTTTAAGGTTTACAAACTATCCCTAACAATTTAAAAATGGATAAGTGATGTTCACAGCATTTTGTTTCTCCATATGTAAAAAAAATTGTCCGTTTAGTGACCTTTACACAGTAAATAAATCAGGCCAGAGAAAATTAAATTAACTTTTCTTTATTTGTCTTTCAACTTTACCCAATGTTATCTTAATATCAAAATACACTGCTGCAAAAAAATGCAACACCCTCAATAGCTGTGTTTCTGTGGCACCAGGATTTAATATGTGCATATTAAGGGATTTTTGTGTTAGCAATTCATATAGCACTCAGAAGACGCATCTGTACACCCTCTACTTTGACTCTGCAGGCAGTAACTGTGTTGACTTTAGAGGTGAGCAGCATTCTAGGATATAAACACGGCCTACCCATAAGTACATAGTCCTGCTTGGACAGCTTCAGCCATTTAAAAGTGGACACATGTTGCACTTGTTTGGTCATCAGGGATTTCTGGGAAATGTCTGCTTGCAGCAGGAGTAAGAACATTTGTGTATCACTGATACCGTGGCACTGCCAATCATAGCTAGTCATGCAAGAGTTAATTGAAGAGTGGATCTCTGTTGTCTTCAGTGATGAGAGTAGGTTCTGTGAGTGATGAACATACCCACTCTAACACACTCTTTTTACCAGGTTCTAGCTAAAAATATTTGAGTAACATGATCATAGATTATAAGTCTTTGCTTAGGACGGTGAAATACTTGGCGTGTGTACTTATCTCTTGTTGGTTTTGATGAGTTTTCTCCAGCAATTCAGTGTCAATTGGGGTGCATAATATTAAGGGGATACGGAATCACCTATCCCCGCAATGTTAATATATGCCTACTATAGGGAACATTTTCTCACAAACTACTGGAGACAGAGAGGTAAAAATTTTACTGTATGTGCATTCATATGTTACAACAATACTGAAACAACAGTTTATTGTCAAAGTATTTTCTTACAGAGATATTGTACATTTATTTTTAAGTAAATTTTTTCCATCGCTTTTTACTAGACTATCAGCCCTAAGTCTTTTGTAAATCAAGTAATTAAAAAATCGTTGTTTCAGTATGTAATAGGGACCTATGTCACTACGTCATAAAAATTTCAGACTTCTAGGTTGACCAGTACCTGAGATAATGTTCCTAGATGAAGTAAAAAGTAAACTTACGGGAAACGGAGAAAGAAGATTAAAACATTCCTGATCCGTAGCTAATACCCCCTTCACAGTCTTCATAATCATCTTCAAGTCTTCTTTTGGCACCCCTCTGCACCTGTCTTGCTTTTTTCACTAATGTCTTGATTATATTATCAGCATGCCTTAGTCTGTGCTGATCTAAAAAGAACATAGCACGTACCGTACGGGAACCAACACACATACCCAACTTTTGAAGGACCTGGCATTTAGTTATATTTCCAAGATTGAAGGTTGCCACAGCATCATACACACCAAAATGTAGTGTATTAATTCCGACAAACACTGTTTTTGGGAGACGATGCCATATCACACTATTCAAGCACTCGTTGGGGTTCTGCGTTTTTCCGTGAAGACATTTCATCAGAAGACTTCTGTCAGCCAGATCTCTGAAAATGGGCTTTATTTCTGCCATGATGGCTGATGGTAGACTGTGGTGGTGAATGTATTTCTCTCCTGTTGTTAGTCCCCTATTGTATTTACACCAGCTGTTTTCACCTTTGGGGCACAAACCATGTTGTGGATGCGGTGTGGAAATATAAAGCCCATATAGCTCTCCTCATTTCTTCAAGATTGCCTGTATTTTGCCTGATTGCAAGGCCATAGCAGTTCTGAATGTGGTCTATTATGGAATCAGTCAATCTTCCTCTGCCATCCAAGGTTTTCCCATCATCTAGTTTTTTCCCTTTCATAACTGATTTTAACCTTCTCAGCCTGGCACCCATTCTCTTCTGCACATGTCCTATACATTCAAGTTTGCTTATATTTACACTGTTCCCATATGGTTTGCTTTCCAAAACTTCTTTGAATGCTTTAGAGTCACCATCTCCCAGATATTTGACATAGCGAACATTATACCACTGTGAAGAGCGATGAAAAATTTTCTTCACCCCAGCAACCTCCATGCCACCACTACTACCATAATAATTAGCAATACAGTCATCACTGTGTTCATTTTTCAGCCTGCCTGTGCACCTACAGTATTTAGACATTATTGCAACATCAATAACCTTGCCAGTATCAACACTAGTTGCTGTTACAACACCATTGTTGGAGGTGTGGCCCCTTTTCTGCCACGTGCCATCAAACGCCACTGTGAGGTCACGACTGCCGTCATTTTCTTCCACTGCTTCTTCCACAGCAACCTGCATTGACTTCTGTGCTACATCTTCAACTGCAGATCCTAGTACATAATTGTAAGCTTCAAACTTTGAAGGTGCACTTGGAAGATTTAGAACACCACATAGCATATCACCAGCTGCTTTGCCCTTACCAATTGCTCGCAATCCATAAACTAACCTAATATTTACACTATAAAGTTCAGTTTTCTTGTATCCATTATTTACAGTTACTGAAACCGAACTTGGAAACTTACAGGTGTATTTACAAACACTGCATATTAAATTAAACTGGGCAGCCAGGCCAACATGGGATTCTACTTTCAGAGAAACGTTTCCATGACATTTTTTGCAGCACAAACTGTTTTCAAGAGCTTCACACAATATATTCGTATCAATGAGTTCAAAAACTTCATTCCCTCTATCAAGTAAATTATATTTCTCTTCCAAATCTCTTAGTTTTTTATGAGAAGCACTGTTTTCATTTGGTGTAAGTTCGTTCGGCAAATCAGTAATAAGTGGATTCACATTTTCCAACAGTGATGATGATGAACTGCTTTGCTTTGCTAATGAATCATTATTTCTTTTCTTTTGCCAGTTCACACGCTTTTTAAATACTTTTGCTTTAGCTCTAGGCATTTTCACTGCGAAAAATGAAGCACTAAATACGAAATAACTCAACAACAACTACTTTCTTATATCACACTGTTTACAAAACAGTCCCGCCACAAAGTCAAAGAGTAACTTGAGGAAACCAGAGAGAAACATTTTCGGGCAACTAGTGTATAAATAGTCGCTGGAAACCGGGATATTTGAATTCATGTCACTTTAAAGGTACTGCCAAAAAGTTCATGGTCAGCCACGAGAGACGTGTATAACTAAAGCGCAATACCCGATCTCACAAATATATAAAAATAAAATAGTTATAATTGTAGTAGAGCTATGTATGATACGTCATTTTAAAGAGGAAACATGGCAGAATATAATACGCCAATAAAAAAAAATTCGATTTTTTAACCCAAAATCCGATTCCGTATCCCCTTAATTGCTTCACTGCAGAAATCCGAGGATTCAGTGTGAAAAGCTGGTTATATTTAATAACGTCATGTTAAATAACTTACATCCCTTTGAACTCTACCAGTGTTATTTCGATGTATCAAAATAATAAATTTCTCAACAGCTTCAATACCATAACTAGGCAAATTGGTCCCAGTGATCTTACTATATTTTGAGACTGTAACACTGATGCAAAGTCCAACAACACAACTAACACGAAACTTGTAGATGTATTATGTTCGTACAATCTTAGAAATGTAGTAAACTGGGATCAAAACTGCTCAAGACAATGTTAAGTATAGTAACATAGACCTTCATTACTCAGACAACCTTGCACAACAGATAGAATATAGAAAAAAAAACAGCTACTAAAATCATACCAAAAACTTTTGAAAAGAAACACGTTATGAGCAATAGTAACATCAACTCTCAGAAAATTAAGCTAGCTGAGGAGAAATGGGATAGAATCTGCATTGTGGAACGATCAGATGACAAATGGAACGGGATTTATAACATCCTATTGAGACACTTTGATTCCTGTTCTCCCATTAAAGAAATGCAGACAGGGCCAATACACAGTCAAAGTGGAATAAATAATAAACTCAGACTTTCAGGCAAGTCTTGTTAAAATCAGGCAAAATATTCATGACCTAGTTGTCCTGTAAATATCAACTAGGCTGAACCTTTTCAAACAAAGGAGAACTTTCAAACCTTAGAAAATAAGCCTACAGTAATGAAATCTCACAATCTACTAATGTAAGCGAGACGGCCTGGAAACTCATCAATAAGTATCAATAAACCTCCACAACTATGGATGGCAAATCTTTATCCATTATACAGGATGGTTATAACCGCTTCCCTTCTTATAAAAGAACCAAAAGCATTATGTAACTCTTTTAATAAACATCTCACATCATCAGTTGACGAACTTTCAGGTACCTTATATCTCACTGTAGCTGACTTAACTATCTTCAGAGATTCAGCAATTGTTTAGATAATTAAGATAATTCTCGTTTATTGTTCTGTCTCATATATGTACAGCTGAGATGAACAACAAATGAGAATTATCTTCCTTATATTATATCTGATTATCTGCTGTGGTATCTCTGGATAGGTGAACTGTGGCATTTACCGGTGTGATGTGTGGCTTATGAGCAGCTGTTCGACCATGAGGTCCAAGTTTTCTCACCTCCCACGTAACTGTCAAAATACTTGCAGTGGATCCTGATGCAGTTTGGAATTTGTGTGTGACGGTCTGGATAGATGTCTGCCTATTACACGTTATGACCCTCTTCAACTGTGGGCGGTCTCTCTCAGTCAACAGGTGAGATTGGCCTGTACGCTTTTGTGCTGTAAGTGTCCCTTCACGTTTCCATTTCACTATCACATCGGAAACAGTGGACCTAGGAATGTTTTAAGAGTGTGGAAATCTCGCATGCAGATGTAGGACACAAGTGACACCCAATCACCTGACCACGTTCGAAGGTTGTGAGTTCTGCAGGGCGCGCAATTCTGCTCTATCACAATGTCTAATGGCTACTGAGATCGCTGATATGGAGTACCTGGCAGTAGGTGGCAGCACAATGCACCTACCATGAAAAACGGTTTTTTTTTGGCGGGGGGGGGGGTCAGGATAACTTTGATCACAAGTGTGTTTGCAACTACTTTTCCACAGTCTTTACACGATATAAGAAAGTTAAGCTTGTACACAGAGAAAATTTCGTCTCAACAAAATAGTAAGTAGTATACTTTACATTTATATTTCCTTTGGCTTTAATTTTGTATTAATGGAACAAGTGTGAAAACACTAATGGTGTGAAATTGAGAATCATAGTACAAATTGCTTCAGAGAATTCGTGTTTAGAGAACAGATGTAACTGCTGTGTTATATTCACCGTCATTTAAAACATGTTTTCAGTCACTTGATATAGTGATCATTCAAAATACCAGTGACAACAGAACTGGACAAGTTACCATAGTGACTTAGATTAGATTAGATTTACTTTCATTCCAATTGATCCGTAGTGAGGAGGTCCTCCAGGATGTGGAACATGTCAGAAAAACAACAATACATGACAAATATTTACAACTAAAACAAATAAGCTAATGTACCATTCCACAGGTCCCAAGTGGAATGATCGTCATTTTTTAATGAACACTAAGAGTCATTTTACAAATACTAATGCACTGAATTTAAAATAAAAAAGTTATTTATTTATTTATAAGGTAATACAACTACTGTAATACTTATTTACAATGAACACATTACTGCACTGAAATGGTGCAGAAGTTAGATTATACTAACACACACACACACACACACACACACACACACCACACACACACACACACACACACACACACACACACACCACACACACACACACACACACACACACATTTTCAATGAACACATTACTGCACTGAAATTGTGCAGAAGTTATGTTGTACTTATATACAAATCAGTTGGTTTTACTAAGAAATTCATCAATGGAGTAGAAGGAGTTGGCCACCAATAAATCCTTTAGGCTTCTCTTAAACTGAATTTCATTGGTTGTTAAGCTTTTTATGGCTGCTGGCAAGTTATTGAAAATGTGTGTTCCTGAATAATGCACACCTTTTTGTACAAGACTAAGTGACTTTAAATCCTTGTCCTGTCTTCACCAACAGGCAGTTTAGTTTCTGTGCTTGTGAATGAAATGAAGTGAGAGATAGTTTGTTGCCTATATACTACAAATAAATGGCATCTACACATGGCAAAACGCACTTCAAAATGAGAATCCTTTCCGATGTACAAAATAAAAATAAAAAAAGTTTTGACTGGTAGCATTTATTTATAAATAGAGACCTGATTATATGCATTATAAAAACTTATGCATTAAAATGCTAAAAATACATGAAAAGTGTAGAAAATATGTAAGATCAAATAATAAAAAAAAAAAACAAGGGAGTTACTGCGTGTATAATATCTCTAAGTCGAAGCTGTGCATATCAGTTACCGGTACTTGGAGGAGCGCCGGCCACGCGAAAGGTAGATACATTTAGAACGCTGATAACATTTTCTGAATTCTTTCTGGTAGAAAAAAATGGTCCAAATGTCTTTCAGCACTAAAGAACACGTACCCCAACGAGTTACCACTGGTTTGGGAGGGCAAATGCACATTTGGTAGTTTTCCCTTGTAGGTATTGATGCGAGAAGAAGTGTTCAGAAAATTTTCTTTGTGGATGAAATCAGTTTATTTACATTCATAAACATGATACGTACTTCCTCAGCAAGGCGATGTACTCCATGAGCAAAGCACATCACATATATCAAATTGGGATAAAATACTCGGAAAGCTTTTCCTGCGTCAATCATATATGGAGCAGCATCAGAAGTAAACACATACTCCCTTTAATCTGCAGAATATTCTGGTAATATTTCTCTAATATCCTCATTCACAAATCTGGCTATCGTAGAAACATTTACTTTTCCAAGTTCTCTGTAGACCGCTAAATAGGAAGAAGAAGGTTCTTTTAAAGCACCAGCAATTACATTTGCAGATAACGGCCACAAGTGTCTGTAGTTTCGTCAACTAAAATCCAGATAACGCTGTCCTTGAGCTCATTGCGTATTTCTTGCAGAACATTTACGTAAATAGTCGGTATGTAATTTCTGCACAATGTTGATTCATCTGGTATATTTTTAATTAAGAAATATTTGTGCAGGAAGTCTTCGAGGATAGGGTTTGTAATTTTGTGAAGACGAATATTGCTTGCAAAGAATGCTTCACATAGATCCACGTTAAACCGACTTTTGTGACTACCTTTGGACAAATGCGTGCTACTGCAACTTGCTGTTGTCAAAAGTTGTTGCCGTGGTCCTTTCTCCTTCATTCCTGCGATATGAAGACTTCTCTTGACATGCTAGCTCTATTTGAAAGTTTTTTTTTTTTCACAAAACGTTTTCATCGCAAACTTGAAAAAGGAAAGCAGTTCTGTCATGTGTAAATGTTCCAGGATGGTCAGCTATCCACGAAACGCCGTTTCTGTTTTCGGGCGGCATGGCGTACAACATGTTACACACTACATGTCGTAAAAACGTTCGACTGTGTACAAGTAAATAGAATGCTAAACTGAAACAAGGGACGTGGGACTAAAAGCTTGCGTAGTTTAATATTTGCCAACGTGTACAGTACGACAGCGGAGGGGATTAACCGGGTGGACTGGTGCAGGAACATAGAGTGACTGCCTGTTACGCAGTTCTAGGTCGCGGTCAATCTGTGAGACATCAAAACCAGATCGAGCTATAGACCTCCCGTCTAAATTTTTAAAATATTGTAAACATACGACGAAAATATGCATCGTCACTAGTTTTTAGGTAAAATCTTCAATAATCGGTGAAAAGGAGTCAAATATTTAAATGCATATGCAACATGCAAATGCATATAATTTCAGTCTCTAAATTATAACCAAACGGAAGAAATAAAATGAGCAGAACATACAGTGAGCACATATACGTATAATAATGTAGATAAAAATGGATGAAAGGTAGACGGAGAGAAACAGTTCATCATATTCCAACCTTGCTTAGATTCCGTATTGTGGGACAGACCACTCATGCATGGCCTCATCCTCTGAAAAAATTGACATGTCCATCCTCAATGTTCAACCTTGCGTATAAGGATAGGTTCCCACCAGTGGGACAGACTTTTTGAAAAAATCTATGCGGTGATGGAGGTAAAGGTCCAAGGAAATCACACCCTGCAACCATTCACCCTAGTGGACCCTCATTTGCGAGTAATGGACGAAATAAAGATTCAGAATTTCACGTCATGATCTATACGTTTAAAAATGAAAGCACTTCACATAGTGGTAGCAAAATGTAATGGTGAAGGTATCGACCTCACGTACAGTGTGTTGTTGGTTAGAATCTTGGCAGATGTACTTAATTTTTTTCTATTTTAAACCTTCATCGAAATGACTTTGATCATTATTTTTATTCAGTTAATTGGTGTAATTGTAATTTTTCTATTCATTGGTGACATTATTTTAATCAACGTTTTAATTTCATTTGCTCTTATTTTTTCTTCCTTTCGTTTTTTGCACTTGGAATCTTCGTGCATGTGAATCTAGTTAATTTTATGTATATATCATTATGTTTAAACATTTGAAGATGCTGATCTGTGGGTTAAAAACAGAATGCAAATGATGAAATAATCTGTAAACGTAGGCTTCCCCGGCCGTTGTCACAGTCAATAAAATTCTTCTGAGTTTGAGGCCGCATTGTCATCTGTAAATTTAGCCATACACTCTCGGGAAGGCGCTTTGCAACAGTCGCCGAAACGTCGGAATTTTACAGATGACAATGGGGCCTCAAACCCAGAAGAATTTTATTGACGATGAAATAATGGCCGGGCGAAGTGGCCGTGCGTTTAAAGGCGCTGCAGTCTGGAACCGCAAGACCGCTTCGGTCGCAGGTTCGAATCCTGCCTCGGGCATGGATGTTTGTGATGTCCTTAGGTTAGTTAGGTTTAAGTAGTTCTAAGTTCTAGGGGACTAATGACCTCAGCAGTTGAGTCCCATAGTGCTCAGAGCCATTTGAACCATTTTGAAATAATCTATTTATATGACTGTGCAATGGATTCAAGAATGTATAATTCGTTAAAAGATTTACATCTATTTGGATGGCTATCGTCATAGAAACATTCAAAATATACATTCTTATTGCGCTATTTACAAATTAACATAGATGATGATTTAAACGAAAGCAGGGACTATAAGTAAAACGAAATTGAGGCAAAATGAGAAACAGAAATAATGAATGCAATAACATTGATGAGAAGTCAATGACAAAATGAAAGTAATTATATCGAAATTAATAATACCAATAATCAAAATCATATGAACTATGATTCCAAATGAAAAAGGCGGACAGGAAGAAATATGAGTGCAAATGATGAACCTTATACGATGACAAATATGACTGGCAAATGAATAAAAAATAAATTAAAACCAATTAATTGAATAAAAATAATGATCAAAGTCATTTCGATAGAGATCTAATAATAAATAAGTGTATATCACGAGATTTGAACTGCATGGGATGTCAGTACCTTCGCCATTACGCTATGTAACCAGACTGTAGGCCCTTATCAGTTTTAAATCTATACACCATTATGCGAAATATTTACTTTCAAATCAGTGCACACCAGGATGAAAGACAGTACGTTCACCTGCATCCCTTACTAATACTTCGGAAAAGTCGATTATCCACTCTCTGCGACATTTTGTTAAATTGGATGTTGCGGGACGGACCACGTATCTGCGGTCACGTCCTCCAAAAATTGACAGATAAAATTTTAACTAAATCATTAACTCTCAACAAATTTGTTGGCCAGAAGTATTATATGTTACTACAAATGTTGTTGAGTGCGTAAGTCACAAACAGTTAAGTTCCACGGGAGCTTATAGCTATTTTGTTAGCAAAATAGGAAAGGTCGTAGCTATAGAGGTTTGTTACTGTCATTTCTTCCTTCTATTTGCTATATGAAATAAACTCGTTATGAGCGCTGCCTCAGACGGCACGCGATAGTTGTTGAGCGTCGTCGGTAGATGGCAGCTCGCACGTTACCTCTTAGCGAGATAGGAGTGCGTCCCACATGTAAACTGAATGCGCGGGAAATACAACTGCGCTATGGGCAGGGATGAGCTAAACTGTGACTTTTCAGTATCAGTGATATCTGCGAATGCTTCTTTCGGTAACTGCAATTCTTAGACGCAGTTTACAATTACAGTTCACGCATTCTACGAATTCTGTTTTCGCGATTTATAACGGTAGATGTGGCGGTCGCAAATAAGAAGCAGTTTCATGAACACGAATGCTTATTTCCCCGTCCTGTAATACATTCCATTCCAAAGATATTTGCTGTAATTCGCAGTCAACTAAATGACGACAGAGCTTACAATCAGGCAATAAATATTGTGATACGAGTGGCGTATTTTGAAGATTATCTTGGTTGACATGGTTCAGATACGGATCAGACGTGTAGATTTGTGTCCACGGTCATAACTTGCTATACATGTGCGTTTGCCAAGGCTACACCAAGGAAGGGAAAAAAAACATCAGATTCGTGACAGCTCAAAACACATGAAACCACGCAGGTCTACAAAAGGACATGTAAGGAACGTTTTCAATATAATATGGTGTGTTGTAGTGTTGTGGATGTATCTAAGACAATAATGTGTTAGTTTCCTTAAGAACATGCTTAAAATGTATCTCGTTACTTTGTTAATAATGTATTATTTACTTTGCTATATGAAAATGCTTACCACATATCCTATTTCTTTTTTTAAGTGTCGTGCATACAGAGTGTTAAGTTCGTACATTCTCGAAATGGTAGAAGTTAGGATCCCATTTGGAAAATTTACCTGGACAAGGAGTGACGATAAAACTGGAGTTTGCCTTGGCAGGTAAGGAAACGTATTTACAGGTTTTGTTAAGAGTGTACATGACAGGATTTGAGCTGCATGAGAGTTCAGTACCTTCGCCATTACGCTATGTAACCAGACTGTTGTAAGTCATTATCATTTTTAAATCTGTACATCAATACGCGAAATTTCGAAATTTTTGGTCTCAAATGAGTGCCCACCATGGTAGAAAGGCTGGAGGGAGGTTCAATATTGCAAGGGCCTCATGGTAGGAGCACTCAATGCATCCCAACAACAGTGCATAAAAAGATAGTTTTGGTGATCCAGTTGTTAAACTGGAGGGGGCCACAATGTTGCAAGGGCAGATTGCCATATGTCAACCCAGCTTAGACCACAAAGTCCCTTACAGATAAGTCTGTCACCTCACAGATAAGTCTGTCAGCTCAGCCAGTATTCCATGGCATTGTTGTGGGCACTATCACACTCTAGCCATATTTTACAGATGAAAAGAAAGGCTAGAACAATGTTTGTAAGAACCAGTAGTTAACTGTTCGTTACTTTCATGTAGTTTACTTCACTACATACAGTCTTTGGCTTGTAAAGCTTTCCCCCTTTTGTGAATTAGTATGATATGGACAGCGCATTCCGCCCCCCCCCCCCCCCAAATTCTTGATTCCGGAATACCTGTTAGGTTGAGGAATCAAACTTGTGTTCCCGTTATGGTGTAAAGTCTTTGCACAATTATGAGATGCAATTACTTTGATTTTAGTTGAGAATTAGATGTATATTCTTCAGAAAAGCAATTGATATTTATATTTTTAGAGTTGCAAGCAGAACTCTGGACATTTCAAAAGAAAGGACATGTGTCTTGTGATTGCCATTGATGGCAATGCATTGCAAAGTGCTCACATGCCGCCGGCCTCTTGTTTGGTATGTAGTTGTCATGTTAGGGCTTTCCATTCACTGGTACAGTTGACAATTGCAGGATGGTTGTTAGTGCATGTATATGTGCTGCAGTATGTTTCCTCAACACATCCGCCCGGGCTAGATGGGAATTAAGACGGAAATGGGAAGGCCAGACCATTTGCCAAATATCTGCTCAAGAGATCTCTTGTACATGTGCTGTTTCATGAATTTGTCATCCAGAAAAATGAAGTCAGGGCCGAATGCATTTCTGAAGAGACAAACACCTTGAAGGAGTAGAGTGTGACAATGATGTTGCAACATTAAGGCTCTCCATACCATAGCAACTAGACCACTGAAATGATCATGTTCGACAATGTTCCTGGGTGCATTACGTGTGGACTCATGGTAGCAGCGCTTAATGCACCCCTACAACACTGCCTAACATGATTCTTTTGGTGGTATAGTTATTATGCTGGAGAGAGGCACAATGTTGCAGGGGCACACTGCCTTCAGATCTTTCAACACAGTACACTCACACTTCAACATCATTCTGACACTGTACTCCTTCCCAATGCTCGGTTTTTCACGAACGCATTTGACCATGTCTTCCTTTTTATGGATGACCATACGTGACCACATTGAACAATGGAGGTGGAGCTCTTGGAACAGGAGAAATTCAGCAAATATAGTGGCGTGCCCTTTCCCCCAGCTTAAATCTGATCAAGCATGTTGGGAGGGACGCATTACAAATTTTTCAAAAGGCTCTAAGCACTATGGGACTTAACATCCGAGGTCATCAGTCCCCTAGACCTAGAACTACTTAAACCTAACTAACCTAAGGACATCACACACATCCATGCCCGAGGCAGGATTCAAACCTGCGACCGTAGCAGCAGCGCGGTTCCGGACTAAAGTGCCCAGAACAGCTCGGCCATAGCGGCCGGCGGACGCATTGCAGTATGGTCACAAGCACCAATGACCATCCAGCTGTTCTCAACTGCACAAGTGAAGGAATGGGACATCTTATCAAGAGAACTCCCTACCAGGCTCGTGAATAATGTGGGAGGACATTGCAGAGCATTCATTACCATCCTTGGTGATCACACACCCAATTAAGAACTGTGTCCAGTCTTTTGTATTGTCCAGGGGGCCATAATAAATGATGGCGACTTCAGGGTAGTTATTATCTTTGAATGAATGCAACATTTATGGTTATGTCATACTGTATTTCTTTCAGTTACCTCCGGTACTGTAGTCAAGTAGTAATTTCTGTATATAGTTTCATGGAGCTACCTTACTTGGCATTGACACATAAAGTGAAAGTTAATTTTTTTTATTTTGAGCTTCTCGTCATTACAGAGGCTTATCTCCAACATAATAATTTGCTCGGAAATTACTATACAAAGAATGAACGTTATTAAACTATATTTTCAAAATATTCCTCGAGCTGTATCGATCTTGTGTGTCCTCTTTGTCTGCGCCCATTCTCCTCATTGTGTGCTGCACATTTTGGAGCCAGGTGGTCATAGGTCGTCTTCTTCTCCCCACCACTTCCCACCCCAGTATCAATTCTGGTATTCTGGCTTCCTCCATTGGTCGTAGATGCCCATACCACTGAAATTTCTTCCTATCCATTATGTCATATATTCTTTCTTTTATTTCCATTCTCCTCATTATTTCGGTGTTCCTTATCTTCTCTTTCCTGGAGATTCTTGTCGATCTTCTCCAGAAGTTCATATCTAGAGCTTGTAATTCTTTAACTTGCTTCAGATTAATTGTCCAGGTCTCCATTTCATACAGAACCACACTCTCTAATATGGATTTGTAGATTAATTTTTTAGTTCTGCTCATTACATTCCTTCTCCGTAAGACTGAGTTAAGCATCCCAATGACCTTCCGTTCGCTACTAATTCTTTTATTGATTTCTGACTCTGATTTTACCTCGATTCTTAAGATGGATGCCAAATATCAGAAAGTGTTTATCTTTTTGATTTTCTTTCCTTCAATGTATAGCTCAACTAAATCATTAGTCAAGTATTCTGTTTTTTGGTAATTAATCTTCAAACCCTTTTTTTCCTTATATTTTTCATGCCAGTGTAGTATGAATGTATGGGTGTGTGAATGCTTTTGGGGCCCTTTTGTTGTTTAATGTGGCGTGAAACTAATATGTGTTGTACAATCTGTTGCATGTACAACATTATCACCATAACAAGATCCTGAAGAGTGTGGCCTGCTGCAATTGGCAACCTACTGTATTCGTCAAGCTGAAGATGTCCTCAAGAGAGTGTAATAAATTATAAATCAGATGCAAGAGAGATTGCCAGGTGTCATCCTGTTGTAGGTTTTTTTAAAGGCGACATTTTCCCAGTAACCTGGGGGGAGCGCCATGTAAAGGTTTGTCCCTTTCACTTTAACAGAAGCCACATTCCTGACATTCTACCAGAAAAACAGCTTCTACCAAAATGTGTATTAATTCAAAGTGTGCAGTACACATACTATGTATTGTAGAACCCAATGCTGAGATGCTGTTTGATAACACACTAAGTCACTCCAGTATCAACACCTGAGTTCATTAATACTATGAAATATCAATGTGTCTTTTTAAAAAAAAGATAGTTGGAGATTATTTTGTGTTGGAATTACTCCTCGCATCAAGCAGCAGGTGACTAGACATATTAAAAACATAATTAATGCTCAAACTATCATGTTTTATGGTTTAATAATGCAAATGGTAAAAGTAAGGTTGTGTCTCATTTAGTGTTGAAGTAATAATTGCATTTATGAAAAATTCAAATGAAAAAAATGTTAATACTTTTGGACAGAGTCTACGATTCATCAGTCTTCTTGTGAATATTATGGATTGTAATGTGATTATTGTATGTAATCTTATTGGTACAATGAATTGGTTGGTTGGTTGGTTTGGGGAAGGAGACCAGACAGCGTGGTCATCGGTCTCATCGGATTAGGGAAGGAAGTCGGCCGTGCCCTTTCAGAGGAACCATCCCGGCATTTGCCTGGAGTGATTTAGGGAAATCACGGAAAACCTAAAGCAGGATGGCCGGACGCGGGATTGAACCGTCGTCCTCCCG
Source organism: Schistocerca nitens (assembly GCF_023898315.1). Lineage (NCBI taxonomy): Eukaryota > Metazoa > Arthropoda > Insecta > Orthoptera > Acrididae > Schistocerca > Schistocerca nitens. The sequence goes on from NC_064616.1 coordinate 322,442,644, forward strand.
AATGCGAGTCCAGTGTCTAACCACTGCGCCACCCCGCTCGGTACAATGAATTGATGAGTCTTGTAAGGAGTATGAAAATAAATTTCTGTTGTTCGATAAAGAAGCATTCAAGCTGTTGGTCAACTGTTCTGTTTGTGCTAAATAAACATGCACCTCTCTACTGCGTTCAATAGTGCCATCAGGTCCTAATAAGGCATTGGTGATGCCTTATGATTGTTGCTAAAAGTATTATGTTTAACTATAGAACAACTTTATGAAAACTGCACACATCCACTCAAAAAGCCCAACAATTGATTTTATTGGTGTTGAGTACACAATATGCATTACATATTCCTGTAGTAAAAAGTTAGAGATGTGGTCAGGGAAACATATGTGAGGAAGTTGGTGTCTACTTCTATTTGCTCACCAATTGAAAGCAGTACAATACTCGAATGGGGGAATGTGACTGTACAACCATCTTGCATGAAGAATCAAATAAAGAATGTTTTGTAACTGCTGAATTATTTAAACAGCAGTAAGTGTTTGCTACACAAAGCATGTCACTATTTGACAAACTGTGTATGAAAACATTACGTCTAAAAAGGACTGTGGGCGACTGTATTTGCCACTGTTGTACTTTGCAGTGGAGAGTGGGACTGTGTTCTTGCATAGAAACATTTTGATGTGAAATCAAATATGCTCATCATAGCATTTTCTTGTGGTAATAAATATGAAACTAATTTTCTGAAAGTGGACACTGTTCTGACACATCTTTTCATTCAGACTATTGAAAATGCTAGAGTAGGTGATATAAGACAAAAAATAGTAAGGAAAAAATAAGGCTGTAGATCGGAGCACAAGGCTAAAGAACAAATACGCAACAACATAAACATACTGATGCTATTCTATCTTTTACATGGTACTTAAGAAAAATAAAAAATCAGTACACTTATGTGGCAAATGGCACTGGATTACAGAAAGGAAATTGGGTTAGTATACTTTTGTAACTAGCAGATAAAAAGTGAAAAATGTACTTGTAATTTTCAGTCAAGATAGTACATTGATAACTGTAGATTAGGTTAAGTAATAGAGAAATCCATAGTTTATGGGGCACGGACCGTATGAAGTAAGTTACTACTGGTTGATCAAGATGGACAAGGGACTGAACAAAAAATTGACCACCTTAAAGGAATGGAATAGAGGAATGGATAAAAGTAGTTTTTTTCTTTGTGTATTCATAAATATGACTTCCAATGTTAATATTACTCTTAAAGTCAATAAGGAATAAATGTTTGGAAAATATAGAATAGTACGAACACTATTAAGCACAGTAGTGTAATTTTACCTTTATTTTTATGAAAATTATATGAATGCTCAGGTCTAAACTTTGGAACTGGAAAGAAAAGCCACTTTCAACCTACAGAAGAATAGAAGTACAAACCACTTGAGAAAAACCAGCAAAGAACGTTGTAGTGAGGGTCAAGACCCAGACATTTATACATTTTTTAGCATAGGCTGGTGCGCTGACAGAAATATAGAAGTGAAGAAGGTATGATCTATGCGGCAAGCCATGGAAGGTGAGTTATAAAGGTAAGTAAAAGACGCAATGAACGGAAAATGAGCTGCAAACATAACTGACTCAACCAGATCAGTAGATATTGTGAATTTAATTGGAGAATAACAAACAATACATACTTACATCTGTAGTTACGTATGTGAAGATGTCACTAACCAAGGAGGAATAGGGAAAGAAAAGTTAAATAATTTTCTCTGTTCTAGATTTGTCTGTTGTATATAGTTTTTATTAATATTAGTGTTTGTATTAAGATTTGAAACAATTAATTGGTAATTACTGTGAAGGTTGCGCATGTGACAGGAACATACAGGTGCATACAAGTTCTATACGAGAAGACCACAGCTCGTCATCCAGGTAGTATGTACAGAGCAGTCTGTAGAACTGAAAACATCCAATGAGTTTACAAGGAGAATTTAGAAAGTAGTTTGAATAAGCAATGTGACTGGCAAATTGTGGTGCATAACATGAAATAGATACGTCTGATGAACATCGGCATCACCATAGAATATACCTGATAGCTGACTGACATTGTGCTTTGGAAAAAAAAATTGACAAAAGAAACTTAACAAAAAAATTGAAAGTTCAGACGATGCAGGAACATATGGGGTTCAAAACTACGTGAGTGATCTTACGATAATAAAACAAGACACGATATCCTTATAGAGGGCAGTACCAATTTTTTAGCTATTCCATATAGGATTTTGTCTAGTTTGCTATTATTTTATTTAATGGTCTCCCTTATTATGAATTTCGGCATTGCCATTACCAGATTTATATGAAAGAGGAACGAATGTGAGAAGTAAATGGTAAAATACGTAAGTTTAGATAGAAAATGACTTACCAGTAATGAAGAGAGATTAAAAATCGTTACAACATAGCTTGCCAATGAGTACAAGTATACAAGTAACTGCCAACTGAATATCATATCAAGTAATTGCTGTAACAACTGGCCTCCAGATGGCGGTAGTAAAGTAACTCTCAAATAATTGAGAGCTCTTCCTCCGAGTACTGTGACTCACAAATATTTTTAGTCTCCTCCACAAATGTTTTAATGACTCGAATTTTATGTTTGGGATGGTGAATGGAATTTTTATGAAGTTATCTACTGTCTGAGTTAGTTCTCTTTAGAGTTTGTGCTCTCAATTCCCATCAATTCCTAATTACCCTGTAAGGTGCTCCAGCTCTTTGTTATGTAGGTGCCTACCAAAAACCAATATTGGTGTTACAGTTAGATTAGATGTTAAAGGTTCTTTTTCTTAAATGAAATGTTGTAATATCAGTGCTTAACTATGGACATATGATTTTACAATTTCATCCGTTGCGTGTAATTTGACTAGAGAGTAAAATTTTATGCTTCCTCGTGAACATTATGACAAAAGGTAAATCGTTTTGTAATATGAAATTTCTCATGTTATGTGTTCTTTAACATTCAATGATGCTTCCATGTTCTGGTAAGTATGAAGGTTAATTATGAACTATGGTTTGTAACAGCCTTGACTAACATTCGTTGTGTATTAAACTACTTCACTGTTAATAGATACTTTTTGTTACATAGTTTTAGTCATGATAGAAATTTTGGATTGTCATCAAACGTCGGTAATTGGAAGATGTTAATTAGACTGTCATGTTAATAATCACATGCTAGCATCCCAGATAGCATAGTGAAAGTTATTATTCTGATTACGACTGTTGATTTTTAATTTGCAGCAAAAAAATGTCAAATGCACATATTGACACCAATTATAAGTATTGTTGCTTGGCCACAGATCTAATTACAAAATACAAAAATAAAATTTGTCTTCTTTTTCATTTTCCATTGTGAACTTTATATTAGAATTAATATGCAAGTGTGATATAGCCATATAGCCATGCGTATGACTTGACACTCACCATGAGTGATCAGAAGGTCACACTGTCTATTGAGAAAAACATTACTATTTGTTTTCTCTCCAGCAAAGGTGTGAAATCAAGTAACATTTTGGAGGGACTCTAAGCATAGTTCATAAACACAAGAAAGCCGTTAATAAAATTTTTTCACAAGTGGTGATATGTTTTGGAAGTTCCCATACCATTTTATTGGATACATTTGAATACGGAAAAGTATTGGCAAGGAGAACCTGTTCTGGGCCATATCATGACCTGCAATGATTAATAGGTCACTGCTATACCTCAGATAGCAAGAGTGAGTATGGAGTGGAAAAAGTTGGAGGAATGCATTGAAAGTATCGACTTCCTGCTAGGCTAGTTTTGTTAGTTTTGTTTTGGGACTCAAAACGTGTATATATGTTTGATTACCTGCATGGTCGAAGGACAGTGAGTGTGGAATAATATTGCAAGCTGCTGGTTGATGATAAGGATGCCTGCCGCAACAAATGATGCCAGCAGCCAATTCTCAATGTCCTCCTCCTGCATGACAACACGTGGCGTGTACGGCAGCTCTAACTCATGATAAACTCACGAAGCTACATAGCAACTCTTGAACACTCCTTTACACTGTAGAATTGTCACCATTTCAGTACCACATATTTAGTTCATTGAGATAGGAACTATGTTGGGAACACTGGGTAATGTCACTGGGGTTGAACAGTATGTGCTCAGGCTGATACAGGGGTATCCAATTTTTCGTTCCATGAAAGTATCATGAAAAGTATTGTCACGACATTTTGATTTAAATTTTATATGGCGCTTGTAATATTTTAGTTTAATCATGATCTGACCATCATTGTGTTATGATGGACAGAGGAGTCACAGAAATTCGAAAACAACTTTAACAGAAAGGGAAGAAGACCGTAATTAAAGACGCTCCTGGCCTTAATCCTAAATAAACCAAACAGTGACAACTCTTCTGCAGTACAGGCAACATAACATGCAGGCATGACTCCACAATCTTAGTCAGCAGCTGAATGATGTCACAACTCAACGATTGCTTCATGTAGGGGCCAGGTATTCTAAAACCTGCAGTCACTTGGGATTTTGTGCTGGGCAAAGGTTTCATGATAAATGCAAGTTAGGTCAGGGGCCAGTGCTATAAAGAACTCTTTGTAAAACCTAATTAGGATTCCATCTGGACCTTGTGATTTATTTGTTTAAAATCTTTCAGTTGTTTCTCTAGGCCAGGGATGGTTATTACTATGTCGTCCGTAAGATAGTCTGTCCGATTGTCAAATGACGGAATGTTTCACGATTCTCCTATGTGAACGGTTTCTTGAATGTTAAATTTAAAACTTCGGCATTCGTTCTGCTATCTTCAACTGCCACATCACACTGGTGAACTAAGGACTGAATGAGAGACTTAGACCAGCTTAGTGATTATTTTACATAGGACCGCATGCCACAGTAACTTTACGTTCAAGCAGTATAACATTTCCGACCGTTGTTTACAGATGTATAGCGTCCAAAGAAATGATGATATCTCCACAGTCGCTCCAGCTGGATGTCGTTTCTCACTGACCAGCAGCAAACCCTCACCTCCAATGCATCGTCATCATCTATTTGTCGGGGAGTAAAGGGTATAATTACAATTGAAAAAGCCCTCGCTTCTTTTATTTTCTCGATTTCACCACTTCCTCGAATCCATTTCGTATATTTGATACTTGTAAATCCAGCCAATACAGTGGCGTCTTACCTGTATATATTTGGACAGCCAAGTTGCGAGTTTCTGTTAGTGCATTTGAGCCTTATGCCACGTTTGCACCCAGATCATACAAAGTTCTCGACTAAGACATAATTGCGAGTGGAAAATACACGAGTACGTCCATTCGGGGTTTATTTTCAAGGGTCAAGCAATCGGGTAGAGAAACGTTTGCACACCATAATGTTATCCCAAAACTGTTCTGTATCGAGTCTAAGCACATTTTAAGTTCTTCTCGCTAAACACTTTTGAGGAGGAACACCCCACGACGGATATGTTGCAGCAGGCGAAATGAGTTTGTTACGAAAAAAAAGTACCTGTTGGAGTGTCAAAGATTTTGGTGACTCAGTGATTCATATTAAACATGTGTCTGTTTAGACTCTACAATATACGAGCGGAAGCTGAATTTTCAAAAGGAATAATACATTATGTAAAAACCTCCTTTAGGCTTGAATGTAAAACATGCTTTATTCCAAGCGAACAATGTATTTCTGTTTGTCCCTTCGATGTACCAACTGTATGTATCTGAAGAACCACTATGACTCCATCGTCATTCACTATTTCAACATCAAGTGTGCAGGATGTCTGTGAATGAAGTGATGGTTTTGTAGGCTAAGAGGAACAGTGGTAGTGTCGTAATTCTAGCAGTGAAATTTGAGAAGTGGTAGTTCATGCTTTAGTAATCGTTATTTCAAGGCTGTCAAAGGAAAATAGTGACTGCGCGATTCTGCTTTATTCAAGAACACAGTAGTGCCCACACACACGAAATAATATTCTAGAGCTTTTACTTCCTCAGTATGTTACGAAAATTAGCTTTGAGGACTACGCATTCACTGAGAAAGAGAATGGTACTGCTTACAACATACATAACTGCGGACCAGTGTGCAGTGATTAGCCCCATGATGTCAGACAGACGTATGAAATCCGCATGAAAATGACACATTCCGTTTAGTCATCGATGAGTCCTCAACCCAACACCAGCAGTTAAATCACGGAACCTAATCAATTATAGAAGCAACAAACCGAAAAACAGTTGATTTTCTTCGTAGATAGCGTGTGCTGCTTGATAATCTCACCATACTTAAAACCACGAGACATGGCTGTCAACTCCGCTGTAAGACACTACAGTGATCTGGTAGGGAGCACAGCTCAATATGTGCAGTGTCAGAATAAGCAAAGCCTAAATGACCAGCAACCATCGAGCCATCAGTATAGACTACTTCTGAACCCTGGGATGCGCCAAGGACGGACAAAAATTGGTGACAGAGGGCCTAAAGATGAACCAAGTGGTGGTGGTGGTTGTTGGGATGTTTAAGGGGGACTAAACAGCGAAGGTCATCAGTCCCCCGTTCCAAAATCAGGCGAGCCGAAAATCTACGGAGCAGGTAAAAACCAAAGGGGGAGGAGACGTCCCCCCAGGCGCTAAAAGCACACAAACGCAGCAACAAACACAACAGACAAGAACAGGACAGAGGAACACCAGACAGAAAGAAACAGAAGAAAGGAAGATGGCCGGAGACTGGTTGACTGACCACGAGAACAAAAAAGGGAAAGAGTCAACCATCTGACGGCACACCAGAACAGCAACAGACACAAGGACAAAAGACACAGAAAGGGAAAGGTGCAGGACCTCCCTAAATCGAACCATAAAAAGGACTACCACAGATAAAATGTAAAACATTGTCAGCCATGGAGGCATCGCCAGATAAAACCAAAGCCAAAGTGCCCGGGAGATCAAAAGATTGCCGGAGTGTGCGCAGTCGAGGACACTCCAGCAGAAGGTGGCCGACCGTCAGCCGGGACCCACACCGACACAGGGGGGGGATCCTCCTGACGCAACAGATGGCCGTGCGTCAGGTATGTATGGCCGATGCGCAGCCGACACAGGACCACCGAGTCCCTGCGAGAAGCCCGCAGGGAGGAACGCCACACATCGGTCGTCTCCTTGACAGCCCGCAGTTTATTCGGGGCTGTCATGCCACGCCACTCAGCAGCCCACATCCCAAGCACCTTACGGCGCAACACCAGCTGCTGGTCGCGAGCCGTAAGGCCGATCTCCAAAGCTGGGGCGTCTATCGCCCCTTTGGCCAGCCTGTCAACACGTTCGTTCCCCGGGATGCCAACGTGACCTGGCGTCCAAACAAAAACCACCGAACGACCAGAGCGGGTAATGGTGGAAACAGACTCCCGAATAGAGGACACCAGAGGAGAACAGGGATAGCAGCGGTCGATGGCCTGGAGGCTGCTCAGGGAGTCACTGCAGATGACTATGGACGTACCTGAGCAGGAACGCATATGCTCAAGAGCGCGCAAGATGGCCACCAGCTCTGCAGTAAAAACACTACAGCCAGCCGGCAAGGAGCGCTGCTCTACATGGGCAGCGTGAGCAAAAGCGTAGGCAGTGCGACCATCAACCAGGGAACCATCAGTGTAGACAGGCTCACAGTCCGAAAATGAGGTGAGGAGCGCAAGAAAACGGAGACGGAGGGCCACAGGCGGAACCGAGTCCTTGGGTCCCTGTGCCAAGTCCAGACGGACGGACGGCCGGGACAAACACCAGGGAGGCGTAGGTGCACGGACCCGGAAGGGAGGCGGAAGAGGGAATGAACCCAATTCCGACAGCAGGGACTGAACGCGGACAGCGACGGAAAAGCCCAGACCTAGGTCGCCGTTCGGGCAGATGCAGGACCGTGACAGGGAAAAGCAGGCGACGATTGGGATGGCCCGGCGAGCAATGAACGTGGACAGCATAGTCAGCGAGCAGTCGATGGCGGCGAATCCGCAGCGGGGGAACCCCGGCCTCCACCAGTAGACTTTCCACAGGGCTGGTACGAAATGCGCCAGTTGCAAGCCGAACCCCACAGTGATGTATGGGGTCTAACAACTTCAACACTGAGGGTGATGCAGACCCATAGGCCAGGCTCCCATAATCAAGCCTGGACTGCACAAGGGCTCTGTACAGTCGCAACAGCGTGCAGCGATCCGCACCCCAAGATGTGTGGCTGAGGCAGCGGAGGGCGTTGAGGTGCTGCCAGCACTTTTGCTTCAGCTGAGTAATATGGGGAACCCATGTGAGCCGGGCATCGAACAAGAGTCCCAAGAAGCGGCAAGTGTCCACCACTGCAAGCAGGTGCCCGTCAAGGTAAAGTTCAGGATGAGGGTGGACCGTCCGACGCCTGCAGAAGTGCATAACTCGAGTCTTGGCTGCAGAAAACTGAAAACCGTGAGTCAGAGCCCATGATGCTGCCTTGCGAACGGCTACTTGCAGCCAGCGTTCGGCGACTCCCGTAGTCGTGGAGCTAAAGGAGATGCAGAAGTCGTCGGCATACAAAGAAGGAGACACCGACGACCCCACAGCTGCAGCCAGACCATTAATGGCCACGAGAAATAAGGACACGCTCAACACCGAGCCCTGCGGGACCCCATTTGCCTGTGTATAAGATGAACTAGAGGCGGCACCGACTTGCACCCGGAAAGAGCGGTGCAATAGAAAGGTTTTAAGAAAAGCCGGGAGCCGACCACGAAGACCCCACTCATGCAACGTAGCAAGGATGTGATGCCACCATGTGGTGTCATACGACTTACGCAGATCGAAAAATACAGCAACGAGATGCTGACGTCGGGCAAAGGCCGTACGGATTGCAGATTCCAGCCGCACCAAATTGTCCACTGCAGACCGGCCCCGATGGAAGCCACCCTGGGAGGGAGCGAGGAGACCGCGTGACTCAAGGACCCAACACAAACGCCGCCCCACCATACGTTCGAGCCATTTGCACAAAACGTTGGTGAGGGTAATGGGACGATAGCTGTCCACCGCCAGTGGGTCCGCACCGGGCTTCAAGATGGGGACAATAAGACCCTCACGCCATTGCGACGGGAACACACCCTCGCTCCAAATGCGGTTAAAGATGGTGAGGATGTGTCGCTGGCAGTCCCTGGAAAGATGCTTCAGCATCTGCGCGTGTATACAGTCTGGTCCTGGTGCTGTATCAGGGCAATCGGCGAGGGCAGCGAGGAATTCCCGCTCGCTGAAAGGAGCATTGTATTTCTCAGAACGACGCGTGTGGAACGATAACGGCGTCCGCTCGGCTCGCTCCTTGAGAGAGCGAAAGGCGGGGGGATAAGTTGCAGTCGAAGAGCTCTGAGCAAAGTGCGCAGCAAGGTGTTCAGCAACGGCGGCAGCGTCCGTGCAGACAGCGCCGTCCGAGGAGAGCCCAGGGACACCCATAGGGGTCTGGTGTCCATAAATCCGCCGTATCTGGGACCACACGAGCGAGGGGGAGACACGGGAGCCCAAGGATGAGACATACTGCTCCCAGCACTCCTGCTTACGCCGTGTAATAAGACGACGGGCGAAGGCATGTAGCCTCTTAAAGGCGATGAGGGTCTCGAGAGATGGGTGCCGCCTATGACGCTGGAGGGCCCGCCTACGGTCGCGAATAGCCTCAGCAATCTCCGGCGACCACCAGGGGACAACCTTCCTCTGAGGGAGTCCAGAAGAGCGAGGGATGGCAGCCTCGGCCGCCGAAATGATGGACGTGGTTAAGACACGGACCACCTCGTCAATGTCACCCTGTGGGGGAGACTCAATGGTTGCCGCGGAAGTAAATGCCGGCCAGTCAGCCCTGTGGAGAGCCCAGCGGGGCGGGCGCCCAGAAGAATGACACTGGGGCAGTGACAAATAGATGGGAAAATGGTCACTACCACACAGGTCAGGATGCACTCTCCAGTGCAGGGATGGGACAAGTCCGGGGCTGCAAAGAGAGAGATCGATGGCCGAGAACGAGCCATGAGCCACACTGAAATGCGTGGGAGCACCGGTGTTCAAGAGGCTAAGGTCGAGCTGAGCCAACAAATGCTCCACGGCACGACCGCGGTCATCGGAGACAGTCCCACCCCATAGAGGGTTGTGGGCATTGAAATCGCCCAGCAACAAGAAAGGTGGCGGCAGTTGTGCTATCAGAGCAGCCAGGACGCGCTGCGCGACAGCACCATCTGGTGGAAGGTAAATACTGCAGACGGTAATAGCCTGTGGCGTCCACACCCGTACAGCGACAGCCTCTAAAGGCGTCTGGAGAGGGACAGACTCGCTGTGCAGAGTGTGAAGGACATATATGCAGACGCCACCAGACACCCTTTCATAAGCTGCCCGGTTCTTAAAATAACCCCGATAGCCATGGAGGGCGGGGGTTCGCATTGCTGGAAACCAAGTTTCCTGCAGAGCAATGCAAAGGAAAGGATGAAGGCTGATAAGTTGACGGAGCTCAGCGAGATGGTGGAAGAAACCGCTGCAGTTCCACTGGAGGATGGTATTAGCCATGGATGGGAAAGGCGTGAAGGGACTGGGGGGGGGGGGGCAGATTACGCCTCCGAGGCCCCTGCTGCTACTGAGTCACCACCTGGAGAACAGCCAGCTAGTGCGTCCGAGGGACTGGCGAGATCCATGTCCTCAGCGGACGCCAGAATCTCCACCTCATCCTCAGACGCAGAGCTTGTAGGAAGCGGTGGAATGGGCGCCACCGCAATGTCGGTAGCCTTGGGGAGTTTCTTCTTCTTCTGCTTCTCGCGCTGTGCCTTTGCTGGTTCAGGCTGCGAGGGCGTCACTGGGTCAGTCTCTGGGACAGACGACGACCGTGTGTCCCGACGACCAGGGACCGGCGGTTGTTTGAGCCACTTGCGGCTGTCAGCTTTGGAACCAGTCGGAACTTGTGAAGGGAGGTCCCCAAGGGACCCCTTCCTGACGGGAGTAGCCGAAGAAGTCTTACGCTTCTCCGGCTGGGAAGGGGGGACTGATGTCCCCGATGGTTGGGGGGGGGGGTGTTGCTCCTGAAGTAGATGGAGCAGGAGCAACAGGAGGTTTAGCGCCCCCCACCATCAAGGGGGCAGGTGTGGCACTTCGACTCTGAGAGCTGACTGGAGCAGATGGAATTGTAGGAGTGACAGTTGCGGCATAAGAAGCCGTCATGCGCACTGGGTGAAGCCGGTCATATTTCCGCTTCGCCTCAGTGTACGTCAGGCGGTCGAGAGTCTTTATCTCCATGATCTTCCGCTCCTTCTGCAGAATCGGACAGTCCGGCGAGCAAGGCGGATGGTGCGCACCACAGTTCACACAGATTGGAGGTGGGGCACAGGGATGATCAGGATGGGATGGTCGACCGCAATCGCGACAGACGAGGTCGGAAGCACAGCGTGAAGACATGTGGCCGAACTTCCAACACTTGAAGCACCGCATCGGGGGAGGGATATAAGGCCTGACATCACAACGGTACACCATTACCTTGACCTTCTCAGGTAACATGTCACCCTCGAAGGCCAAGATGAAGGCACCGGTGGCAACTTGACGATCCCTCGGACCCCGGTGGACGCGCCGGACGAAATGGACACCTCGGCGCTCCAAGTTGGCGCGCAGCTCGTCATCGGACTGTAAAAGGAGATCCCTGTGGAAGATAATGCCCTGGACCATGTTCAGACTTTTATGGGGCGTGATAGTGACGGAGACATCCCCCAGCTTAGTACAAGCGAGCAAGGCCCGCGACTGGGCGGAGGATGCCGTTTTTATCAACACCGATCTGGACCGCATCTTTGACAAGCCCTCCACCTCCCCAAACTTGTCCTCTAAATGCTCGACAAAGAACTGAGGCTTCACGGACATAAAAGATTCCCCATCAGCTCTGGTACAGACAAGATATCTGGGCGAATACGTTTCACTTTCATTCAACGCCTTCCGTTCCTCCCATGGTGTTGCCAGGGATGGGAACGATTTGGGGTCATAAACATTACCCTTAAAATGAGCCCTCGAACGCTTAGAGACTGCTGACGGCTGGCCGCCAGCGAGAGATGATGTACCACGCTTCAATGCGGGTCATCCGCCCTGATGCCACCTACTCCGACCAAGGGCCCTCCCCACGGGCGCCACCCAGCCGCAGCAATTGCCACCTGGCAGGACGGCCATTGCCGGGAGTCCTGATGCCCCAAGGAGATGGGTATCTACTCCTTGGCATACGTGGGGAGTTAACGGCGCAGGCATCAGTAGAGCGATCCCTGTGTTGTCAGGGGGCTACAACCAAGAGGGTACATGGCGGCCCCACCACAACGGGCTGGCTACCGTGCTGGATCTTAGGTGCAAAACTGTCCAAGGTCGTCGTCGCAGTTAAAAGAAACACTGCAGAGTGCAGCGTGGTAATCGCCCAAGAGATCGAAAACGAGCGGGACACCATTGCAACGACGAGAAAGCCGGCTAAAGGTCTAATTGCACGACGGATACAGTGCACCACATAAGGCGCCCTTCCCCAATTGGCTCGCTCTTCGGAATAATTTAGAAACATGAAGGTCAAACCCGAGAGGGGACCATCACATAAGGCCGAAATATTTGAGACTCCTTTTAGTCGCCTCTTACGACAGGCAGGAATACCGCGGGCCTATTCTTACCCCCGAACCCGCAGGGGGGATGAACCAAGTCTTTTGGACCTAGTAATAGGTAAAGACGAGGCTGTTGCTGAAGGATGCACCATGCAGAGGGGATGTGGTAGACGAAACAACTTGAATTCAGAAAGGAGGGACCAGACATTGATTACAATCGTAATAGCCGGCCTTGTGGCCGAGCCGTTCTAGGTGCTTCAGTCCGGAACCGCGCTGCTGCTACGGTCGCAGGTTCGAATCCTGCCTCGGGCATGGATGTGTGTGATTGCCTTAGTTTAGTTAGGTTTAAGTAGTTCTAAGTCTAGAGGACTGATGACCTCAGATGTTAAGTGCGATAGTGCTTAGATCATCGAAGACCAGTCCTAAAATGTGTTAAGTGTCCACCACATTGAGTAGTTGGTCGTCAAGGTAAAGTTTAGATTGTGAGTGAATGGTATGGCGTAGGCATAAGCACATGACACGAGTATTGGCAGCTGAAAACCGAAAGCCATGGGTGAGGGCCCATGCCTGTTCCTTTCGTATGACGCCTTGGAGTTAATGTTCGGTGACGCCATACTAAAAGAGCAATAGTAGAGGCAAAAGTGATCAGCATACAAGGAGGGTGATACTGATGACTCCACAACTGCTGCTAAACCATTGGTGGCTGCTAGAAATAGGGACACTCAGTACAGAGCCCTGCAAGATACCAGTCATTTGGTTATGGAAAGAACTATTGGAGGCACTAACTTGAACCTGGAAAATACGAGGAGATAAAAATTTCTGGATAAAAATCGGGAGCGGACTCTGGAGACCCCATTTGTGCGTGGATGTAGTGTCGCCATGTGGTGTCGTAAGCTTTTTTTTTATGTCAAAGAAGACGGCTACAAGTTGCTGACGACGTGTAAAAGCTGATCGTATGGCAGACTCCAGGTAAATCAGATTATCAAAGGAGCCAACACAGCTACTGGCTCACCATGCATTCAAGCAACTTCCAGAGAACATTGGTGAGCCTAATAAAGCGACAACTGTCCGTCTCTGGAGTTTGCTTACCCGATTTCAGTACTGGGACAATGACGCTTTCCCGCCATTGCCAATGGAACAGGGCCGTGGTCCAGATGCAGTTAAAGATGGAAAGGACACGGCGCAGACAGTCCACAGACAGTTAATTGGGCACTTTGTTTAGGATGTGGTCTGCTCCTGGGGCTTTATCAGGGCTGTGGCACTGATGAATTCCCACTCTCTAATCTGGATAAAATGTGGTATACAATCTGGCAACTAATCTGAGCCCACCTAAAACTAGTGTATGAAGATGGTATCTGTTCTTTCGGACATGACCCAAAGAACAGATACCACCTTCGTATAGATAAGGCTTACCGGACAATGATTTTCTTCAGTGCGAATGCACTCACATCGCCCGAACTGTTACAGGAATCTGTAGGTTGACTGCCGTGGGTATTGAGTATAGTGGGCAGGGGCACTACAAATGTGGTGTTTGTACAGTAAGTTGGGAATGTGAGTCTCACGAGGAGTGTGGCAGAGATAAGTCCCTGCAGTTGCACTATCTTCTGTTTCCTCGGTGGCTCAGATGGATACAGTGTCAGCCAATTAAGTAGGAGATCCTGGGTTCGAGTCCTGTTCGCGGCACACATTTTCAGCTGTTGTCACTGATATTTATTAATGTCTGTAAGCAGCTAAAGGTCTGGATATCGTTATTTCATGGAACTAGTGTGTCGCAAATCAGGTAATCCTATGTTGTCTGAAGTACTTCTAGAATTATTGTCATATGGTCTTTAGGTAGCAGATTTTCCATTACTTGCATAGTTGATTAAGTTATTTTGTACCTCATGTGAGAATGGAGTTACTTGTGTGGTTCTGTGTTTCCCTGCTATGGAGTTTACTACCTTCCAGGCTGCTCTGCATTAGTTGTGAGACTTTTCAGTAGATATATCATTGGCTCTCCTCTTTGATACTTGCATTTTTGTCCTGTATATTTTTTTTATTGCTCTATATTTCTGCATCATTACAGGGTCACCAGCTTTTGTCATTGTGTGAGTATTTTCAGATAAGGTGTGTAGTGTATTCTCTTTGACTGATGTATAATCAGTTTTGACAGTTTCAGTTGTTTGTGGTTATTAGGTAAGTTAGTGAGAGGATCAATAAACATATCAAAGGCACTGTCTATGTTGTCACAGTCACTAAAATTTTCCCACTTAACTTTTGATAACGTGGCCCTTAAATGTATGTAGTATGTGTACCATTCTGAACTTCTTGTTGTTTTACATTACAATAAACACTTTCAATAGTCATCCATTAGGCTAGATGTTTTGATAAGATACTGTCTTGTTGGACGTTCATTAATAAACTATGAACTTACAGCTTGTAAACACTTCAAAAAACACACAACACTTTGAGTTTTACAGCTAATGTCTAGATTAATGTGTCCAATAAACACAAGCTCGAAGTTGTCGCTTGTCATCTCTAGGTACTTAGTGAGAATCTCATCATGTTAAGTAAATACAGTAATGCGAGACCGTGGGTTACATTAGACACACAAGTATTAGCTTAATAAAGTTTCCATCATTTCAAAAGCTTCCTCTTGAGAACACATTTCAACATTTAGTATGTCACAGCTAATATTCAGCAATTCACTTTCCAAAACAGCAACTCTTCCATGGCTAAATTTAGTTCTACAGAAAGTACTTGCTAGCACGTATTCTTCAGAAATGTAAAAGGCAGATTAAGCTTGTGTGAGCCAGCGGTAACTGATAAGGAAGCTATTTTTTTTTTTTTTTTTTTTTTTTCTTTATTGAATTTCAATTCCCCCCGAAGGGGGCGGGCTGGCAGCAGCTTACTACGCCGCTCTTCAGCCTACAGAATTTGCGTTAAAAAGATGAAGATAAGAAAAAACAACAGTTGGCGAGAAAATCGGTGACTTAAAGGTAAAACGGCAGAAAATTCTAGAACTTAAAACATAAAACACAGGGTTGACGATACAAGAAGCAGAAAAATAGCAGACAGACAGTTAAAAAACACGGCGACAGTCTGGTTTCTGTTCGCAAAATATAAAATGCACACCCAGCGACAGCATGATTTCTGTTCGCATCACTGTGGAAAGACGCACAACACCGAACACTCACTGAAACACGGCACTAAAAAGTGGGCACAAACATGACATACCACAGCCGAGAGCGGGTGGGGGGGAAACAGGACAGAAGACGGAGAAATAAAAAAGGGGGGGGAAGGAGAGGAAAAGGGAAGGGTGGGAGGGGGGAAAGAAGCCAGTGGAGAATGAGGACCCATAAGAGGGGTTAGGCGTGCTGAGCAGACGGGCCAGGGAGTGGGGAAGGCAGAGGAGGGGAATGCAAAAGGACTCGGGGGGGGGAGAAGGGACCTAGGGGGAGGATGGGTGGGGAGAAAACACAGGAGGGAAGGGGGGGAGGAAGAGGGAGCCCAGGGAAAGGACGGAGGAAAGGAGGGGGAGTGAGGATCAGAGTTGATAGGAAGGATAAATGGAGGGAGAGAGGGCATCATCCGGGAGGGGGAGTTGACGGAAGCCACCTTGGGAAAGGAGATGGAGGGTGTAGAGATGGAGGGTAGGGGGGACACAACGGTGAAGACGTGGCAGGGGTCGGGGATGGGAGAGGAGAGGAGCAACCAGGGGGTGAGGGGGTTCAAGACGGCGGGAGGTGTAGAGGATGCGGATATGTTCGAGGAATAGGAGGAGATGGGGGAAAGGAATGAGATCATAGAGGATCCGCGTGGGGGACGGGAGGCGGATACGGAAGGCGAGGCGGAGTGCATGACGCTCAAGGATCTGGAGGGACTGATAGAATTTGGGGGGGGCAGATATCCAGGCAGGACTGGCGTAACAGAGGATGGGACGGATTAAGGATTTGTAGGTGTGGAGGATGGTAGAGGGGTGCAACCCCCATGTCCGGCCAGAGAGAAGTTTGAGGAGTCGGAGGCGGTTGCGGGCTTTGGATTGGATGGAGCGGAGATGAGGTATCCAGGTGAGGTGACGGTCAATGGTGAGGCCAAGGTAGGTGAGGGTGGGGGCGAGGCGGACAGGACGTGCGCAGACAGTAAGGGAGAAATCCAGGAGCCGGAAGGAGCGAGTGGTACGACCTACGATGATTGCCTGGGTCTTGGAAGGATTGAGTTTCAGGAGCCACTGGTTACACCATGCAGCAAAAAGGTCAAGGTGATTCTGGAGAAGGCGTTGGGACCGTTGGAGCGTAGGAGCGAGGGCGAGGAATGCGGTGTCATCAGCACATTGCAAGAGGTGTACGGGAGGGGGGGGTTGGGGCATATCTGCCGTGTACAGGAGGTAGAGGAGAGGGGAGAGGACAGAGCCCTGGGGCACACCGGCAGAGGGGTAGAAGGTAAGGAAGCTATGGCAGGGGTTTGTATTTATGTTGTGATTCGCCGATCATTCAAAGCGCCGCCGCGCAATTACGCGCGTCCTCTACGTGCGGCGCAGTCTACCAGCCATGCAGCAGCTGCGCCACCTACGCGGCCAGCCGAGCAGTGGCCGCTAGACTGGGACTCAGTGCTCATTCGAATGCTAACGTGTACACATGTCTTGCTTGTCAACTTACTCTGTGACTTATATGTGTTGTGTTGATTTGAAATATATTTGTTAAACTTGACTTTATAACAATTGGCGACGAGGTAGTGGATTTTTCCTTTTCACCGTTGACCCACAGGGTTCCATGGCTACTGTCGAGCAACTATTGCAAAATATCCTTGAACGGCAAACGCTTCTAACAGCGGCGATTCGCGATTTCGTCGCGGCGTCAAAAGCGGGGCGTTTCTCGTCGTTGGCTGTACCTCCTTTTCCTCCTTACGACGAGACGGCGGAAGACTGGTCTGATTATGAAAAATGTCTTCGACAGCACATCTTGGCATTTCATGTCACGGGCGAACAACCATGTAAGTCTCTGTTCCTTTCCTGGATTTCACCTCAAATGTATCGGTTGTTGTCGCAACTGGCTCCTCTGAAGGATCCTGCATATTTGTCCTTTGCTGAAATGTGCTCACTTCTGTCTGTCTATTTTCAAAAGCAAACGCATGTGGTAGCTTCTCGTGTTGCTTTTTATCGTTGTCAAAAACACCCACATCAATCCTATCGCGCTTGGGCTGCTGAACTTCACGGCCTCAGTCGAAAGTGTCAATTTGTTACTGACGTTCGCAAAGAATCCTATGCCGATTCCATGGTACGGGATGCTATTATCCGGTCGGCGCCCGACAAAGAAGTTCGGCAACGTGCCCTTCAGTTGGCGAATCCGACTCTAGATGAAGTTCTCTCCATTGCGCAGTCTTTTGAAATTTCTCGCGCCGCTGGGGCGGAAATAGAGGCGTGGGGTGATGGAAATACCACCTCTGTGCGCTGTTGACGACGCGTGCGGCTCGTTCCCGCCGGCCGACGTGGCCGCAGTGCGCTCCCACGCGCAGCCTCGGCCTATCCGTAAACAACCCGCTAAGAAACTGCAGCAAAACCCCCGGCAACTTCCTTCATGTCCGCGGTGTTTTACGAAACATTCACGCGAGGATTGTCCCCAACGTTGGGCTGTGTCACAATTGCAGAAAGAAAGGTCATGTGTCTTCCGTTTGCAAATCCGACCACATACATGATGTTCATGAACATGACGCTGATTCTGATTCTGTGTTGTCTGTCAATTACACTTCTTCCTTTTCAGAGAAGTTATTCCTCACTGTCCAAATCCTTGGTCGAGATGTTCGCATGCAAGTGGATACCGGTTCTGCTGCCACTATAATTAATTCTCAGACGTATCTTTAGTTGGGTTCTCCACTCCTGTCACCTGTCACTCGGCAATTACGGACGTACAATAAACAGAAGATTTCTCTCTTGGGGCAGTTTAATGCTGAGGTATCTTGCAAATCCGTCGTTCGCACTGTTCCCATATTTGTGGTCGACCAGAGCAACGCAGACAATTTTTTTGGTTTCGATGCCTTTCGCGTTTTTGGGTTCTACATAGATGACTGTCAATATTGTCTCTGATGCTATTCCTTATGCTCAACTGGATTCCTTGTCGACGACATTTTCGTCCCTTTTTTCTCCTGGGTTAGGCCGTGCAAACGACTTTGAAGCTCATATCACGCTCAAACCCACTGCTCGGCCTAAGTTTTTTCGGGCTCGGCCCATTCCTGTGGCCCTTCGTGATCGGGTAAAGCGATGGGTTGGATCGTCTCACTACTTCAGGGGTTTTGCTTCCTTTCACTTCCAGTGAGTGGTCCTCTCCTGTCGTTGTCGTTGCTAAGCCAAATGGTGATATTCTTCTCCGTGGCGATTTCAAAGCCACTGTAAATGCTCAATGCCTCATCGACACTTACCCTATGCCCCGTCCTGAGGAACTGTTCACTAAACTTGCTGGAGGCCAGTATTTTTCTAAAATTGACCTGTCAGAAGCTTATCGTCAACTTCCTCTCGACGCTGCTTCCCGGCACTTTCTGGTCCTTAACACGCCTTTCGGCCTCTATCAATACCAACACTTGCCATTCGGGGTTGCTACAGCCCCTGCTCTCTTTCAGTGTTTCTTGGAACAGTTATTGCTCCCTGTCCCTGGATGTATCAATTACATGGACGACATTGTCACTGGCTCCACCACTGAAGAACATCTTCAAAATCTCCGCACACTTTTTCATATCTTAAAGACTGCCGGTCTTAAGTGTAATCTTCAGAAATCACAATTTTTTCAGGCATCTATCACGTACTTGGGGTTTCAACTCTCTCGGGATGGTATTCGTCCGCTTCAGCAAACTGTCGCTGCGATCGATGCCCTTCCTTGCCCTACATCTGTTACGGAACTGCAGGCCTTCTTGGGGAAAATAGCATACTATCACAAGTTTTTACCGTCTGCGGCTTCGGTGGCTCAGCCGTTGCATCGCCTGTTGCATAAAAACGTTCCTTTTCACTGGTCCGCGTCATGCGATGCGGCTTTCCAGAAATTGAAGACTCTGCTGAAATAGGCCCCGTGCCTGGCTACTTATCGACCTGGCCAACATCTTGTTCTTGCCACAGACGCCTCTCAATACGGGGTCGGTGCAGTCCTTACGCACCGTTTTTCTGATGGTTCGGAACAACCCATTGCTTATGCCTCCAAAACGCTCACGGATGCCCAACAAAAGTATTCTCAAATTGAAAAAGAAGCTTTGGCCATTATTTATGCTCTTCATAAGTTTGGTGTTTTTTCTCTATGGCTCAAAATTTCATCTTGTTACGGATCACAAACCATTGTTTCCTTGTTTCATCCATCAACGTCACTTCCCGACAAGGCTGCACACCGCCTCCAGCGTTGGGCTCTTTACTTGTCTCGTTTCAATTAAGAGATTCATTTCCGGCCAACGGCTCAACATGCAAATGCTGATTCTCTGTCTCGCCTTCCCATGGGTCCTGATCAGGCATTCGATAGGGACGAACTTTTGTGTTTCCACCTGGATGTTGCCGAGCAGCGGGTTGTGGACGGGTTCCCCATCACTGGGGACAGGCTGGCGGCTGCTACGAGTTCTGACCCTACCCTCTCCCGGGTTTTACGCTGTATTCAGAAGGGTTGGCCAGATCGCCCGTCCGCTAAGACTTCTGATCCGTTGCGGAACTATTACGCTTTGCGCTACCGCCTCACAGCTAGGGATGGTGTTATCCTCCTCTCCACTGACAATGCTTCGCTGCGTGTCATGGTACCTTCGTCTTTGCGTGCTTCGGTCTTGCGCCTCCTTCACCAAGGGCACTGGGGTGTGTCTCGCACAAAATCTCTGGCGCGCCGTCATGTGTACTGGCCTGGCATCGACTCTGAAATAGCACACATGGTCACTGCCTGTGGCCCTTGTGCGTCACAGGCCGCTGCCCCGAAGTCATCTTTGTCACTGTGGCCTTCGCCTGAGAAGCCCTGGGAGCGCATTGATGCTGACTTTGCGGGACCCTTTTTAGGCACTTATTGGCTCCTCGTAATTGACGCCTACTCTAACTTTCCTTTCATTGTCCGTTGCACATCGCCTACCACCACGGCAACCACCAGTGCTCTCGCCCGCATTTTTTCTTTGGAAGGCCTCCCCTCTACTCTTGTTACTGATAATGGTCCGCAATTTGCCTCTTCCGAATTTGCGGATTTTTGTGCTCGTCACGGCGTTATGCATGTCACGGCCCCGCCATTCCATCCACAATCCAACTGTGAGGCTGAACGACTGGTCCGCACATTTAAGGCTCAGATCCCCATGGGCGACCACAGCCCGGTTGAGCATTTACATGGCCGACAGCCCCGCACGCTACTTCATCTTCTGCGGCCTCCCACCTCACGGGCACGGGTGCCTTCCCTTAGCCGGTTCACCGCCGACGACCTCGTCTGGGTACGGGGATATGGCAGGCGTCCAAAATGGAGCCCAGGCCGCATCTTAACACACCGTGGCAGACACCTGTATGAAATCCAGACGGACACGGGTGTTGCAGTGGGTCATAAGGACCAGCTTCGGCCTCGTGTGCCGGCAACGCCTGTTCCGAATGCCGCTACACCACCTTCGGCTCTACCTGACGCTCGGGATCTTGGCATCTCTCAATACTCACAACGCAGCCCTCTCACCGTCATCGCGATGCCAGAACAAGAACGGACGCCACCAGGAGTCCTGCCCATGCAGGAAGCGGATGACCATCCTCTGTCAGAGCAAATCTACTCGCTTCCTCCTCCATCGCCCATGTCTCCTGTCATATCAACTGGACTTGCAGCAACGGGCAGATTGGTGCAGGGGGGACACAGCAGATTCGACCCCTACGTCTCCTGTCATCTCGACCCGTTATCATCAGGGACACTTCCGTCCGAATGGGAAGCCTCCTCCTCGAGACTTTACGGCGAGTCACACTAAGCCTATGGATGTTAGCCATCTCCAGGACACCTCCATCAAGATCAGTGCAACAATTTCAAAGGGGGGAAAAGTGGTGTGACTCGCCAATCATTCAAAGCGCCGTCGCACAATTACGCGCGTCCTCTGTGCGGCGCTGTCTGCCAGCCATGCAGCAGCTGCGCCACCTACGCGGCCAGAGAGCAGCAGCCGCTAGACTGCTCATTCGAATGCTAATGTGTACACACGTCTTGCTTGTCAACTTACTCTGTGAATTATATGTGTTGTGTCGTTCTGAAATATATTTGTTAAACTTGACGTTATAACAATTTAAGATGTCTATTTCATTCAATTTGTTATTAACTGACTGCACACTAGGAAGATTAGCTACCAACAAGGAAGGTTTATAACTGTTAGGCTCTTCACATTTAGTAATGGCTGTCAGCCCCCACTCAAGAGTTTTAGACCGAATGAGATGGCGCAGTGGTTAACACACTGGACTCA
Source organism: Schistocerca nitens (assembly GCF_023898315.1). Lineage (NCBI taxonomy): Eukaryota > Metazoa > Arthropoda > Insecta > Orthoptera > Acrididae > Schistocerca > Schistocerca nitens. The sequence goes on from NC_064616.1 coordinate 322,464,582, forward strand.
CACTAAGGAGGATGATTCAGATCGGCATCTGGGCATCTTGGATAAGATTTTCTGCAATTTCCCTAAATCATTCCCGACAAATGCCGGGATGTTTCCTCTGAAAGGGCATGGCTGATATCCCCTATCTCTAATGACCTCACTGTCAACTGGACGTTAAACCCTCATCTCGCTTCATTCAATAGCTTTAGACGTCAGCTTTACCCAGTCTTCTGGTTTTCCTAAAATCTAGTCACAGTTAGCCTACCAGTGACCATCTTATTATTTGCGTTTAACTCTTGTGTGCATTGATATCTTTTCTATACACATTGGAAGTGCCTAGCTTGAACTGTGGTTGTATGTAACTATTATAAAAAGACATTGTTGTACCTGAGATGGGAGATGTCACAGACGCAGTTGTGGCGCTTGCAACTCTTCACATTTACATGCAATTGAGTAATTTTCAAAATACAGACGTTGTTTTCCACCTTGTGCACTTTACCCTAACCATGATTTGTGCAACATCTCAACATACAATTTTCTATTGCTAATACAACAAGAGGCCGAAAACCTTGTCACATTATGATATAGTGTTATTTGAACATCTTGCAAGAACAGAATGGGATGTGTCAACAGCTGATTATAAGTGTCCATGAAATAGCAGCTACTGCATAAAATCCTGCTCCAGATATAACGACATGTTGCTCAATGTGCTAATCAAAACTGTGGCATAATCCCAAAAGTTGTCCAATTATTCGCAATAGCAGTATGTCACTTGACATATATGCAAACACTCTACTGAAAGTTTTTAGTGACTGATGCAGTTTTTTCTCATGACTTCAGATTTGTTGGCTGTGCCCAGTCTGATTAAAGCATCACTACAGCCTTCATTCCAAAGACAATGTAGGGGAAACTACAGATGCTGTGGTACTGGAAATTGTACCAACTTTTCATGAACCAATGGAACCACAAATAATCTGTGAAAAATCTGAAGAATGATGTCAGTCTTGGCACTCAGTCACCTCACTATGTTTGCCAGCCTATCTGGCATATAGGAAAAGAGTGCTGGCTAGCACTGCTCCTGTCCTAGATTTTAGCCAATAACCTACAAAACTGAGGCCACTTTTTTGTTTCTCTCTTCAGTGGCATATAAATTCCTGTTAGCACATTTAGTAACATTATTTTAGTCACAATATTGGAATGCTGACTTAATCAAACCTGTATCAGATGCTAAATAACTATTGTTCTGAATGATTTGTAGAAACTTTATACATCAGTAAGCATTTCCAAGACTGACTGCACAAGACAGTTTCAAATGATCTGTGTCCTTCAATGACATTATAAAATATTTACTCAGATGTTGCTTTAAGGCACTTCTGCACTGATTCAGTAAATGTTACTGTTCATCCCTTTGGCTGTGAACACTTCAGCATGATTATGAAGTAATTTACATTTATCACATAGTGAATATTGGAAAAAAGAGACATGTAACCCTGTACACATATTGGTAAGCTTTCATGATTCTGAGAGGTTACTACTTTATTTGAATGTCTAAGGTTGTTCTGTAAATGTGTAACACTCTTGTTCATCAGGAATATAAAGACCTCAATGTCAGGTCACAGAAGTTGACAAACAACACAGTAGTACAGTATACACAAAAACAGTACAGTGTGATAAACTGAAACAATATCAAGTTACAAAGAGTTAATTTTTAGTGAAACAACTGTTACTGTAGCTGTTATTTAAATATAAACAGCATAAATATTCTATTACTGGTTCTGCACTGTTCCATGGTAAATATAAATGGATGCTGTGTGGCTGCAGCCTTTCAATTTGATGCCACCTTGGTGCCTTGTGTATCAATTCTGCTTATTATTTTAAATTTAAATGTGTCAGTGCATGAGAAACATTGTAACCGAAGAGTTCATCAACATGTTGAGTATCCTCTCCTTCAGCATGAAAATACCAGAAGACACACAAGAACTACAATGTCTGCAACAACCTGATGTCTAGCATTCATTATCATCAATCATCCTCCACACATTCCCAAACATGCCCAATATGATTTTCATCTCTTTCCAAAATTTAAAGAACACCTTTGTCATGTTCATCTTGATAGTGATGAAGCAGTGCAAGCAGAACCAAGACCGTGGCTCCATCAACAAGTCAAACATTCTGCAGTGCTGGTATCAACAAAGTGGTCACTCATTTGGAGAAACATGTTTGTTACCAGGGTGGCTATGTTGAGATATAAATATGTACACATGAAAAACAAAGATGAAGAATGTTAATGATGTTTTTATTTTTATTTTAAAAGGTTTAAGAGTTTTCACATGAAAAATTCAGAGGCATTAATGTATAGAATGGCCTCAAATATTTCAATGATCAAGTAAACTCCATTCCCATTATTACAAATTAGCTATTTTATTTATCACTTCTACTAAATATTTTTTAAATATTAGTTTCAAAGAATTCTTTAATTGAATAGAAAGCATTGTGCTGAAGCCATTTTTCTAGGACACTCTGATATTTATTTGATAACATTAACAAGCGGAATGTGGAAATATGTCCTAAAATGATATGCTTAAATAATTTTACTTGCAGTTATTATAGGCCAGGGAGAATGTCAGTGCATGCAAATACAGACAGCAGCTGTTTCTACTACTGTATTCATGCACATCACATCTCGTGTTAAATATTTACATATTTTCCCGAGCATACATTAAACAATATAGTAGCAAACTAGGTGATGTTATTACATTAAGAGATCTGAGTGGTTTCTAAAGGGCTCCATGGGTGCTAATTCTAATGTGCAATTGATATCTTTCACCATCTAAAAATACACTTAGCGCCTGAGTAATTTTCCCCTACAGTGTTGCCTACTCCAAGTAAGAGTGAAAGGAAGAGCTTTAATAAGTTTCCTCACGGTTGCATGAGTTATATAATAAAAAGAGAGCATAGGAAAGTTTGCTGCGCAGAGAGAGAGAGAGAGAGAGAGAGAGAGTGTGTGTGTGTGTGTGTGTGTGTGTGTGTGTGTGTGTGTGTTTTGCAAGAGCAGTTTTTTTGACCAGTAATCAATCCCATTAATTTCAATGTTTCATTTTCATTTTTGGTTTACTTTATTTTAACGATGATTTCTTGTGTTTTGCATGGTGGTTAAAACACACTTTGTAGGCCTGAAATCAATGTCTAGTGTCTTGCATTTTTTTATATTATATTCTAATATTTTCGTCCTGTTGTTGTCATATCATCAGCAGTACTAGGCGTAGCACAACTGACCAATTATTCATTGAGATTTTTAGTCAACTGGGACTGTATTTTCTTGAGTGCAGTTAATCTCTTTTAATCCCAGGCTGCTTTGTAGTTACTTTCAGAATTTAAAATAAAATCATTTAATTAGCAATTTTTAGTTGTAGGCCTGTATAGTGTCCTAATTTATACAGAGTGTCAGAAACAGTCTGAAAAGCTTGTAAGAGTTTTGCAAGGTGGTTGTGCTGAGAAATAATAGTTAAGAAAAAAAATATATATGTTGCTCCAATTCTAAGTTATTTAGCATTGATGTTAGCCAATCAGGTCACCACACACACACAAATTGGAGCATTTGTACACATTAAAATGTGGTGAAGTGCAGACATCCATGGATCTGTAAGTTATGACTTGTTCAAATTTTCATTACCAGCTAAAATGTGCCTTTATTGGACATCATAAATTTCAGCTAGGTGAGTAAAAGCAATATTTCTTCAGTTTGGGGAAACCAAGTACTGTGGAAATACTGTCTCTGGTAGGCTGCTTGAATTTGCGCACTGAATGACCTGATGGGCTAACTTCAACAATACATAATGTGGAAATGGCACAACAAGTACAATATTTTTCTTAACAACTGTTTCCCTTCACAGCCTCTCCTGAAACACCCTAGCAAACTTATCAGAATGTTTCTGACCACCATATATATAAATCTTTTCCCACTTTCATTGGTTTTGCCATCTAACAACAAAACTGTGACTATGCACACTAAAAGGTGACATGCCAGCAGCCATTAAACATTGTGTCACTGGTATGATTAACATGAATTTGTGAGTGTCAGCTAGACATTTCTCTTATCATATGTGTTTACTATCAGTAGGAAAATAGAGGAACATTCATTAATTGTTTTATCAGTACGCAGTATACAAGATCAATATATAACTTGTAACTGATTTCATATATTTTTTGTGTCAGTCGCAGGAAGAATTCTGTGTGTGCCGCCTTTCTTAGGAGTTGTAAACTGAGTTTCCCATTTCAAGCCATAACATTACATTCTCTGATACTCCTAAAGTTGCTCAAGACAGTTTCTGCGTGCGTTACTAATTACATTGTCAAGGCATGCATGTTGGCTAATACACTTTTCATTGATATAACAGTCTGCTTCCATAGCTGAGTTGTCAGCATGTATGATGGAGATACTGTAGATACTGGTTTGACTTCTGGTACTACTAAGAATTTTTCCTTTCTGGGAGGACTGGAAAAAAACTACATTTAGCCTCATGACATCAACTGAGTAATTACTCATTTAAAATAAGTAGCAAAATTGACACACAAGGTACCAAGGTGGCACGAAATTGAAAGGCTGCAGTACACAGCATGTATTTATATATATCTTGAAACAGTACAAAACCAGTAATAGTATATTTATGCTGTTTATAATTGGATAACAGCTACAGTAAGACAGTTGTTTCCATAAAAACTAACTCATTGTAACTTGATATTGTTTCAGTTTATCACACTGTAGTGTTTTTGTGTGTACTGTATTAATGTGTTGTTTGTCAACTTCTGTGACCTGACATTGAGGTCTTCATATTCCTGAAGAACAAGAGCCTGTTAGGCATTTACAGAACAACCTTAAACATGCAAATAAAGTAGAAACCTCTCAGAATCATGAAAGCTTACTGATACATGTACAAGGTTACATGTCTCCTTTTTTTCTAATATGTAAATCATTTCATTAACTGAATCAGTACAGAAGTGCCTTAAAGCAACATCTGAGTAAATATTTTATAATGTCATTGAAGGACACAGATTATTGGAAACTGTTGTGCAGTCACTCTTGGAAATGCTTACTGATGTATAAAGTTTCTACAAATCATTCAGAACAATAGTTACTTAGCATGTGATACAGGTTTAAGTCAGCATTCCAATGTTGTTGTTGTGGTCTTCAGTCCTGAGACTTGTTTGATGCAGCTCTCCATGCTACTCTATCCTGTGCAAGCTCCTTCATCTCCCAGTACCTACTGCAACCTACATCCTTCTGAATCTGCTTAGTGTATTCATCTCTTGGTCTCCCTCTACGATTTTTACCCTCCACGGTGCCCTCCAATGCTAAATTTGTGATCCCTTCATGCCTCAAAACATGTCCTACCAACAGATCCCTTCTTCTAGTCAAGTTGTGCCACAAACTTCTCTTCTCCCCAATTCTATTCAATACCTCCACATTAGTTACGTGATCTACCCACCTGATCTTCAGCATTCTTCTGTAGCACCACGTTTCGAAAGCTTCTATTCTCTTCTTGTCCAAAGTAGTTATCGTCCATGTTTCACTTCCATACATGGCTACACTCCATACAAATACTTTCAGAAACGACTTCCTGACGCTTAAATCTATATTCGATGTTAACAAATTTATCTTCTTCAGAAACACTTTCCTTGCCATTGCCAGTCTACATTTTATATCCTCTCTACTTTGACCATCATCAGTTATTTTGCTCCCCAAATAGCAAAACTCCTTTACTACTTTAAGTGTTTCATTTCCTAATCTAATTCCCTCAGCATCACCCGACTTAATTCAACTACATTCCATTATCCTCGTTTTGCTTCTTTTGATGTTCATCTTATATCCTCCTTTCAAGACACTGTCCATTCTGTTCAGCTGCTCTTCGAAGTCCTTTGCTGTCTCTGACAGAATTACAATGTCATCGGCGAACCTCAAAAGTTTTTATTTCTTCTCCATGGATTTTAATACCTACTCTAAATTTTTCTTTTGTTTCCTTTACTGCTTGCTCAATGAACTACTGCTCCTCTTTTGTGTCCCTAGACTCTTATAATTGTTATCTTGTTTCTGTACAAATTGTATATAGCCTTTCGCTCCCTGTATTTTATCCGTGCCACCTTTGGAATTTCTGAGTATTCCAGTCATCATTGTCAAAAGCTTTCTCTAAGTCTACAAATGCTAGAAACGTAGGTTTGCCTTTCCTTAATCTTTCTTCTAAGATAAGTCGTAGAGTCAGTATTGCCTCACATGTTCCAATGTTTCTACGGAATCCAAACTGATCTTCCCAAGGTCGGCTTCTACCAGTTTTTCCATTCGTCTGTAAAGAATTCGCGTTAGTATTTTGCAGCTGTGACTTATTAAACTGATAGTTCGGTAATTTTCACATCTGTCAACACCTGCTTTCTTTGGGATTGGAATTATTATATTCTTCTTGAAGTATGAGGGTATTTCGCCTGTCTCATACATCTTCCTCACCAGATGGTAGAGTTTTGTCATGAATGGCTCTCCCAAGGCCATCAGTAGTTCTAATGGAATGTTGTCTACTCCCGGGGCCTTGTTTCGACTCAGGTCTTTCAGTGATCTGTCAAACTCTTCATGCAGTATCTTATCTCCCATTTCGTCTTCATCTACATCCTCGTCCATTTCCATAATATTGTCCTCAAGTACATCGCCCTTGTATAAACCCTCTATATACTCCTTCTACCTTTCTGCCTTCCCTTCTTTGCTTAGAACTGGGTTGCCATCTGAGCTCTTGATATTCATACAAGTGGTTCTCTTCTCTCCAAAGGTGTCTTTAATTTTCCTGTAGGCAGTATCTATCCTACCCCTAGTGAGACAAGCCTCTACATCCTTACATTTGTCCTCTAGCCATCCCTGCTTAGCCATTTTGCACTTCCTGTCGATATCATTTTTGAGACGTTTGTATTCCTTTTTGCCTGCCTCATTTACTGCATTTTTATATTTTCTCCTTTCATCAATTCCAATATTGTTACTAAAATAATGTTACTAAAAGTGCTGACAGGAACGTACATGCTTCTAAAGAGGGAAACGAAAAAGTGGCCTCAGTTTTGTTGGTTTATTGGCTAAAATCTAGGACTGGAGCAATTTCCATTGCCACAGCATCTGCAGTTTCCCCTACATTGTTTTTGCAATGAAGGCTGTAGTGATGCTTTCATCAGACAGGGCACAGCCAACAAATCGGAAGTCTTGAGAAAAAACTGCATCAGTTAGTAAAAAGTTTCAGTAGTGTGTTTGCCTGTATGTTAAGTGACACACTGCTATTGCAAATAATTTGACAACTTCTGGGATTATGCTACAGTTTTTCTTAGCCCATTGAGCAACCTGTGGTTATATTTGCAGCAGGATTTAACACAGTGGCTGCTCTCTCATGGACATTTTGTTCTTGCAAGATGTCATAACAAATGCTCTCCAAAACACTCAACTATCATCTCTTGCTCAGTTCGACACTCTTACAGGATTAATTAACCTTAAGAATCTTTAAGTAACACTATGTCATAATGTGGCAAGTTTTTGGGCCTCTTGTTGCATTAGCAATAGAAAATTGTATGTTGAGATGTTGCACAAATCACAGTTAGGGTAAAGTGCACAAGGTGAAAAAGAACGTCTGTATTTTGAAAATTACTCATTTGCATGTAAATGTGAACATTTGCAAATGCCACAGTTGGGTCTGTGACATCTCCCCTCTCAAGTACAACAATGTCTTTTTATAACAGTTACATACACCGACAGTTCCAGCTACTTGATCTCAAGTCCTATTCAAACTCCAAATCAGGAGTTTGATGAAATGGACAGGATCGTTCCTCACTTCCAATGTGTATATCAGAGCCACCAATGTACACAAGAGTGAAATGCAAATAATAAGATGTTCAGTGGTAGGCCAACTGTGACTAGATTTTAGGAAATCCAGAAGACTGGAAAAGCTGATGTCTAAAGCTATTGAATGAAGTGAGATGAGGGTTTAACGTCCAGTTGACAGTGAGGTCATTAGAGATAGGGCACACGCCCTGAATAATTCTGGGATGGGGATATCAGCCATGCCCTTTCAGAGGAAACATACCGGAATATGTCCGGAATGATTTAGGGAAATTTCAGAAAATGTATTCAAGATGCCCAGATGCTGATCTGAATCATCATCCTCCTTAGGACAAAAATGCAAGCATCAAAGATGTATCTACTGAAACGTCTATCAACTAATGCAAAGCAGCCTGGAAGGAAGTAAACTCCATAGCAGGGACACACAGAACCTAACAAGTGACTCCATTCTCACATGAGGTACAAAATAACTTAAGCAACTATGCAAGTAATGGAAAATCTGCTACCTCAAGAACATATGTCATTAATTCTAAAGGTACTTCAGACAACATAGGCTTACCTGATTTGAGACATATTAGTTTCATGAAATTACAATGAAATCCAGACCTTAAGCTGCTTACAGACGTTGATAAATATCAATGGCAACAGCTGAAAATATGTGCCCCGATCAGGACTCGAACCCAGGATCTCCTGCTTGCATGGCTGTCACTCTAGCGATCTGAGCCAACGTAGACACAGAAGATAGTGCAACTTCAGGGACTTATCTGTGCCATACTCCTCGCGAGACCCATATTCCCAACTTACTGACCACACACCACATTTGTAGTACCCCTGCCCACTATGCTCATTACTCTTGGCAGTCAATCTACCGATTCCCGTAAGAGTTCAGGCAATGTGAGTGCATCCGCACTGGAGAAGATCACTGGCCGGTAAGCCTTATCTATATGAAGATGGTATCTGTTCTTTTGGTCACGTCCAAAATAACAGATACCATCTTCATACACTAGTTTCAGTTGGACTCAGAATAGTTGCCAGATTGTATACCACATTTCATCCACATTAGGGAATTCAAGTAATGAAAGTATCTATTGAAACTTCCTGGCAGATTAAAACTGTGTGCCGGACCAAGACTCGATCTTGGGACCTTTGCCTTTCGTCGGCAAGTGCTCTACCATCTGAGCTACCCAAGCACAACTCATGCCCCATCCTCGCAGCTTTACTTCTGCTAGTACCTCATCTCCTACCTCATTCTGGGAAGTACCTATTGCTTCTCAAATTACATGCTGACACATATAATTGATACTATTGTGCCTTCTCTGACTTATCTTATAAATTGTGTGTTTCAAGCTGGAAAATTCCCTGACGTCTTGAATCCACAGTTGGCCCACTTTATAAGAAGGGAGATAAAAGCAATAGTGACAGTTGTAGACAAATATCAATCATTGCCATAACATCTAAGATCAAAGAACACTGCGTGAAAGAGCAACTTTGGAGCTACTCTGAGAACAATAAAGTAATCTTTTCATCACTATATGGCCTTGAGCATAGTTTATCTCATGTCAGACCTGTAATAGATATACTATGCCTGTCTGAGCATCACATTGTGTCTGATATGGAAAAGGTAAATATCAGTGGTTATAAACTAGCTGCACATATGAATAGAGAGAATAAGGTGAGAGGAGGAGTTGCCATATATGTCAAAAGTTATCACTGTGTAGAAAGCTTAGATACAAAAAAGTTTTGTCTAGAGCAACATATAGAAGCATGTGCCTGTCAACTTAAACTGAAGGAGGGCTGTTTTATAATTGTAACAGTGTATAGGTCCCCTTCAGGAAACTTTCATTTATTCCTGGAAAACCTGGATACCTTGTTTTTGCCCTTTGTCATACAGGGGAAAGCAAATTATTATTTGTGGGGACTTCAATGTTGGTTCACTGAAAGAGAGTAATAGGAAGAATGACCTGGAAGTCTTGTTTGGTTCTTTCAATTTGACGTCTGTCATTGATTTTCCTACTCAGGTAGTAAAGTACAGCAGCACATTGATAGATAACACTTTTATAGACCAAGATATGTTTAAAAACATAAAATCTTGTCCTGTTGAGAATGGCCTTCCTGATCATGGGGCTCAGCTAGTTACAGTACAGTTACAGTGGATTCAGTAATTCAAAACTACCCTCCAAAATTGTGCATTCAGTGAATGACTCAACAATTAGAAATTTCAGGGAAAATCTTCGGCAGTTATACTGGGATGAGGTGTACAAGGGACCCAACACTAATTAAAATATAACTTAATTCTTGTTACGCTTGTAAAAGAATTTGAAAATTGTTTCCCCAAGAAGGTAGTTAAATCTAATTATAAGAAACCATGCAGAAAACCTTGGCTTACTAAAGGAATAAAAATATTTTGTAACCACAAAAGGGAACTGCATCTAACAACAAGAAAGAGTAATGACCCAGAAACAGCCAAATATTATAAAAAACAACTGTGCTACATTAAGAAAGATTATTAAAAAGTCCAGAAGCATGTGAATCATGTCTGAGATTAATACCTCTGATAACAATATCAAAACAATTTGGAATATTATTACAAGGGAGACAGAGCAACCAAGAGTACAGGATAATGGCATTACCATCAAAGCGAATGGAAACTTGACAAACAACAAGCTGGAAGTTGAAAACCTCTTGAATAATCTTTTTTTAAATGTTGTAGAGAAAATAGGATCTAAATGTTCATTAGAAGAAGCAAGGCAGTTAATGGAAGAGGCCTTACCCACACAATTTGGTACAATTGAAATTCCACCCACCTCTCCTTCTGAAATTAGGAAGATAATAAACTCTCTCAAGAATAAAAGCTCACATGGAATTGATAGCATTTCCAGCAGGATAATAAAAGCTTGTTTCCAAGAGATAAGTGAGATTCTTAGCCACATCTGTAATAGCTCTCTCAAGCAGGGTATTTTCCCAGATAGACTGAAGTATGCCATTGTCAAACCACTGCACAAAAAAGGGGTATGTCTGATGCCAACAACTACCACCAAATCTCTCTTCTGACTGCCTTATCCAAAATTATTGAAAAAGTAATGTATTGTACAGTAGCTTCACACTTTTGTAAAAATAAAGTGTTAACAAAATGTCAGTCTGGTTTCCAGAAAGGTTTTTCAATGGCAAATGCTATATATACTTTTACTAATGAAATATTAAATCCTCTGAGTAACCGGAAGTCACCTGTTGGGATTTTTTGTGACCTTTCAAAGACCTCAATGTGTGTGTATATATATAAAAAAAACAAAGATGATGAGACTTACCAAACAAAAGCGCTGGCAGGTCGATAGACACACAAACAAACACAAACATACACACAAAGTTCAAGCTTTTGCAACAAACTGTTGCCTCATCAGGAAAGAGGGAAGGAGAGGGAAAGACGAAAGGATGTGGGTTTTAAGGGAGAGGGTAAGGAGTCATTCCAATCCCGGGAGCGGAAAGACTTACCTTAGGGGAAAAAAGTACAGGTATACACTCGCGCGCACACACACATATCCATCCGCATATACACACACAAGCAGACATTTGTAAAGGCAATTCTCTTTGCCTTTACAAACGTCCGCCCGCGTCCGTGCATGTGCGGATGGACACACGTGTGTGTGCGAGCGCACACCCGTCCCCCTTTCCCCCAAGGCAAGTCCCTCCGCTCCCGGGAGTGGAACGACTCCCCACCCTCCCCCCAAAACCCTAATCCCCCACCCCCCATCCCCGACGTGGCAACAGTCTGCCGCGAAAGCCCGAAACCCGTGCATATGCCTGTGCTTGTCCATGTGTCCATCGACCCGCCAGCACTCTCGTTCGGCAAGTCATATCATCTTTGTCATATATATATATATATATATATATATATATATATATATATATATATATATATATATATATATATATAGAGAGAGAGAGAGAGAGAGAGAGAGAGAGAGAGAGAGAGAGAGAAACATTCCACGTGGGAAAAAATATATCTAAAAACAAAGATGATGAGACCCACCAAACAAAAGCGCTGGCAGGTCGACAGACACACAAACACACACACAAAGGGTCTTTCCACTCCTGGGATTGGAGTGGCTCCTTGCCCTCTCCCTTGGAGCCCACATCTTTTCGTCTTTCCCTCGCCTTCCCTCTTTCCCTTGGAGCCCACATCCTTTCGTCTTTCCCTCTCCTTCCCTCTTTCCTGGCAGGGCTTGAATATATATATACTTATGAAATTTGTTATTTGGATGATCTTCACTACTCAAGGTTAAATCTAACTTTGGCTCAGAAGGGGGTAAATTATGCTGCCACAAAAGTCTGTGGTCACTTACCTAATGGCATCAAAAGTCTGACAGATAGCCATATAGCATTTAAAAGGAAATTAAAAGAATTTCTGAATGGCAATTCCTTCTACACATTAGATGAATTTTTGGATATAGTAAGTGGGTAATTTCCCCACCCCCATTCCAAAAACAATATTAAGTGTCATGTAATATTTTGTGTAATGTAATATCTTGGATAGACACCTGTCAGTAACCTGACATGTTCCACATCATTACAAAGTATCGTATTCATGATCTATGGAACAAGTACTAATCTAATCTCTAATCCAGGATGTGTACACTGAAACTGTACTAGTGACCATGATGTGGTTGTGGCAACAATGATTACCAAAGTACAAAGGAGAACTAAACCTTGCAGACAGATATACATGTTCAGTAAAGAAAATAAAAAAATAGTAGTTTCATATCTCCGTGAAGAACTTCAAACTTTCAGCATATAGCAGGAGCTTCTAGAGGAACTGTGGCTCCAGTTTAAAAGAACAGTTGACCATGCTCTTGATAGATATGTACCCAATACAAAGGTTCATAATGGGAGGGACCTCCATGGTATACATTAAGTGTAAAGAAACAGAAATTATTGCATAACAGGTGTAAAACAAAGGGAAGGGCTACAGATAGGGAGATGATGAATGAAACATGCAATGTGTGTTGCTTAAATGACTACCATAGTGGAATATTAATTGTTAATATTTCACAAAACCAAAATAAATTCTAGCTGCGTGAAAAGGCTGTTAGTGGGACCAAAATTAGTGTACATTCCCTAGCAAATGAGGCAATAACTGAAGTTGAAGGTAGCAAAGTAAAAGCTCACATGCTTAACTCAGTTTTCAAATGTTCCTTTACAAACTAAAATCCAGAAGAATCAACTCAGTTTAACCTTGTACCACTGAAAAGATGAATGAAATAAGTATTAGTGTCAGTGGTGTTGAGAAACAGCTGAAATTGTTAAAATTGAACATATCTCCAGGGCATGATGGAATCCCTGTTAGATTCTATAGTGAATTTGCAGCTGAGTTAGCCCTCTTCTCACTACAATCTATCATAAATCCCTCAAAATAATAACCGTGCCCAATTCTCGGAAAAAATCGTAGGCCACACCCATCTACAAGAAGGGTACTATAAGTGATCCACAAAACTACTGTCCAATATCCTTGACATCAATTTGTTGTACAATTTTAGAAAATATACTCAGAGCTGAAACATACTGAGGCATCTTGGACAGAATAATCTCCCCAGTGCCAGGCAGCATGGATTTCAAAAACATCGATCATATGAAACCCGGTACACACTTTTCTCACCCATACCATAAAGGGACTAACAGGGGATACTTTAAATGATGACTCTAGGAATATACTACAATTCCCCAATGTATAACTCACATAGGGATCATGAGCAGAGGATTAGAATAATTGTTGCACGCACAGAGGCATTCAAACAATCATTCTTCCCACACTCCATACGTGAATGCAATGGAAAGAAACCGTACCAACTGGTACAATGGGATGTACCCTCTGCTGTGCCCTTAACAGTGATTTGTAGAGTTTAGATGTTGATGTAGTTCTGTTCACAATTATGGAACAAAGGACAGACATAATGTAAATTTAAAATGTCGCAATATAATAGAGTAAGTAAGTCGTGCAAAAGTTTAAAATATACAGGATGAGTCAAAAAACACTTTACAGCTATGGAACAATGTAGAAATTTATTGATACAACTTACAGAATTGGTAGATGGGTCATTTTGTAGCACAAGTACAGGACATGGGGCAGCAAAAATCCACATTCAACCCTGGAACATATTCATGGCAGCCCCTAGGTTGATGTGTTTTGTGCTCTTAGCAAATTGAAAGCTTTTTCTTATTGATGGAGAAAACTGTCATTGGTATTGTATTTCTGGATGTGCTTTAAAACTTTTTAATTCCACAAATCGATGATGATGACCAAGCTGGGATGGTTTACTATACACAAGGTGATGCACCATCGCATTTCCTCATGGAAGTTTGAGGTTTCCTCGATAACCGCTTCCTAGGTTGGTGAGTTGGCTGTGAAAGGCTAATTGCGTGACCACCTCACTCCCCAAACTTGACACCATAGGATTTCTTTCTCTGGGATTTCAATAATGACGGTGTGTATGTTTGTCCCATACCAGACAATTTAGCTGACATGAAAAATTGAATCTCTGCTGCTGTTGCACAAGTCATGCCCAATTTTCTGCAATGAGTGTGGGAAGAAATTGCTTTTCTGTGGGGTGTTTGGTGGGTCACAAATGACAGTCACATTGAACCAAAATGACACTTGACACTTGAGGTTGAGGTTGTTTGCTACAAAATGACACATCTAGCAGTTCTGTAAATTATATCAATTAATTTCTACATCATTTCATACTTGTAAAATCCTTTCTGACTCATCCTGTACTGGCATAAAGCTGTGTAATAAACTACCCCTAGCATTGAGATACCTACCATGCAGTTCATTTTAGAGCAATCTACAGAACTTCTTAATCAACAACTCTGTTTAAGAGACAGAAGAAATTTACAATAGTGTGGTATAGTGAACGTAACATGTAATTTTAGTATAAAATCTCATTATTGTATACACTCATACATGAATTTATCAAACCAATTATCATGCAAATGATCAATTGTCACTAAATAAATATGTGAAGTAGCTCAATGTATTGGAGCTGTATATCTTCACCCAAAGTTCACACAAAAATGGGGAAAAACAGCTTCTGCTGTTTAGCACATAGTGTATTGTGAGTGTTTGCCAGTGTGCTACATTTCACATTTTGTGATGATGATCTGCAGTCAATCACAATAAAATAATATCTTGTGTGTAAAAGTCACTTCAGGTTCTCCTTTGAAGATTGTGTGCAAACATGAAAACAATTATTGGTTTGTGCTACATCAGTGCCATCTGGTGAGCTTACGGTGTAGTGTTGTGTTTACTTGACATTGTAGTCTGACTTCAGCTGTGTTAAGAACATGAGTCCCACTCATGAACCATGGACCTTGCCGTTGGTGGGGAGGCTTGCGTGCCTCAGTGATACAGATAGCCGTACCGTAGGTGCAACCACAATAGAGGGATATCTGTTGAGAGGCCAGACAAATGTGTGGTTCCTGAAGAGGGGCAGCAGTCTTTTCAGTAGTTGCAGGGCAGCAGTCTGGTTGATTGACTGATCTGGCCTTGTAACATTAACCAAAACAGCCTTGCTGTGCTGGTACTGCGAACGGCTGAAAGAAAGGGGAAACTACAGCCGTAATTTTTCCCGCGGGCATGCAGCTTTACTGTATGGTTAAATGATGATGGCGTCCTCTTGGGTAAAATATTCTGGAGGTAAAATAGTCCCCCATTCGGATCTCTGGGCGGGGACTATTCAAGAGGACGTCGTTATTAGGAGAAAGAAAACTAGCGTTCTACAGATGGGAGCATGGAATGTCAGATACCTTAATCGGGCAAGTAGGTTAGAAAATTTAAAAAGGGAAATGGATAGGTTAAAATTAGATATAGTGGGAATTAGTGAAGTCCAGTGGCAGGAGGAACAAGACTTCTGGTCAGGTGAATACAGGGTTATAAATACAAAAATCAAATAGCGGTAATGCAGGAGTAGGTTTAATAATGAATAAAAAAATAAGTTTATATGCCAACTAACTCTGCAGATGATGAAGAAATTGATGAAATATATGATGAGATAAAAGAAATTATTCAGGTAGTGAAGGGAGACGAAAATTTAATAGTCATGGGTGACTGGAATTCGAGAGTAGGATAAGGGAGAGAAGGAAACATAGTACGTGAATACGGATTGGGGGTAAGAAGTGAAAGAAGAAGCCATCTGGCAGAATTTTGCACAGAGCATAACTTAATCATAGCTAACACTTGGTTCAAGAATCGTAAAAGAAGGTTGCGTACATGGAAGAATCCTGGATATACTAGAAGGTATCAGATAGATTGTATAATGGTAAGACAGAGATTCAGGAACCAGGTTTTAAATTGGAAGACATTTCCAGGGGCAGATGTGGACTCTGACCACAATCTATTGGTTATGAACTGTAGATTAAAACTGAAGAAACTGCAAAAAGGTGGGAATTTAAGGAGATGGGACCTGGATAAACTGACTAAACCAGAGGTTGTACAGAGTTTCAGGGAAAGCATAAGGGAACAATTGTCACGAATGGGGGAAAGAAATACAGTAGAAGAAGAATGGATAGCTCTGAGAGATGAAGTAGTGAAGGCAGCAGAGGATCAAGTAGGTAAAAAGACAAGGGCTAATAGAAATCCTTGGGTAACAGAAGAAATATTGAATTTAATTGATGAAAGGAGAAAATATAAAAATGCAGTAAATGAAGCAGGGAAAAAGAAATACCAACGTCTCAAAAATGAAATCGACAGGAAGTGCAAAATGGCTAAGCAGGGATGGCTAGTGGACAAATGTAATGCTGTAGAGGCTTATCTCATTAGGTGTAAGATAGATACTGCCTACAGGAAAATTAAATACACCTTTGGAGAAAAGAGAACCACTTGTATGAATATCAAGAGCTCAGATGGAAACCCAGTTCTAAGCAAAGAAGGGAAACCAAAAAGGTGGAAGGAGTATATAGAGGGTCCATACAAGGGCAATTTACTTGAGGACAATATTATGGAAATGGACGAGGATGTAGATGAAGATGAAATGGGAGATATGATACTGCATGAAGAGTTTGACAGAGCACTGAAAGACCTTAGTCAAAACAAGGCCCCGGGAGTAGACAACATTCCATTAGAACTACTGACAGCCTTGGGAGATCCAGTCCTGACAAAACTCTACCACCTGGTGAGCAAGATGTATGAGACCGAACTATCAGTTTAATAAGTCACAGCTGCAAAATACTAACACAAATTATTTACAGATGAATGGAAAAACTGGTAGAAGCCGACCTTGGGAAGATCAGTTTGGATTCCGTAGAAACATTGGAACACGTGAGGCAATACTGACTCTACGACTTATCTTAGAAGAAAGATTAAGGAAAGGCAAACCTACGTTTCTAGCATTTGTAGACTTAGAGAAAGCTTTTGACAATGATGACTGGAATACTCAGAAATTCCAAAGGTGGCACGGATAAAATACAGGGAGCGAAAGGCTATATACAATTTGTACAGAAACAAGATAACAATTATAAGAGTCTAGGGGCACAAAAGAGGAGCAGTAGTTCAGAAAAGAGTGAGACACGGTTGTAGCCTATCCCCAATTTTATGCAATCTGTACATTGAGCAAGCAGTAAAGGAAACAAAAGAAAAATTTAGAGTAGGTATTAAAATCCATGGAGAAGAAATAAAAACTTTTGAGGTTCGCCGATGACATTGTAATTCTGTCAGAGACAGCAAAGGACTTGGAAGAGCAGCTGAACAGAATGGACAGTGTCTTGAAAGGAGGATATAAGATGAACGTCAAAAGAAGCAAAACGAGGATAATGGAATGTAGTTGAATTAAGTCGGGTGATGCTGAGGGAATTAGATTAGGAAATGAAACACTTAAAGTAGTAAAGGAGTTTTGCTATTTGGGGAGCAAAATAACTGATGATGGTCGAAGTAGAGAGGATATAAAATGTAGACTGGCAATGGCAAGGAAAGTGTTTCTGAAAAAGATAAATTTGTTAACATCGAGTATAGATTTAAGTGTCAGGAAGTTGTTTCTGAAAGTATTTGTATGGAGTGTAGCCATGTATGGAAGTGAAACATGGACGATAAACAGTTGGGACAAGAAGAGAATAGACACTTTCAAAATGTGGTGCTACAGAAGAATGCTGAAGATTAAATGGGTAGATCACATAACAAATGAGGAGGTATTGAGTAGAATTGAGAAGAAGAGGAGTTTGTGGCACAAATTGAGAAGAAGAAGGGACCAGTTGGTATGACATGTTCTGAGGCATCAAGGGATCACAAATTTAGCATCAGAGGGCAGCATGGATGGTAAAAATCATAGAGGGAGACCAAGAGATGAATACACTAAGCAGATTCAGAAGGATGTAAGTTGCAGTAAGTACTGGGAGATGAAGGAGCTTGCACAGACTAGAGTAGCATGGAGAGCTGCATCAAACCAGTCTCAGGACTGAAGACAACAACAACAACAACAACAACATGAACATGAAAATGAACATTTTCAGTTGACATATTAATATAGTGTTTTATATACACAGTTATTTTACTTATGACAGGCCTACATCCATTGTGTTCCAAAAACTTTAGACATACATTTATGAAATGACATAATACAAAGCTGTCCTTTTCCCTTTCCTGCTTCCAGCTTTTCCCCCACACCCCACCTCCCGACACTGCACCAGGCTGCGATCTAGTATCTGCATACCTCCCTCACCAGAAAGTGCTCTTCTCTCCACCTCACTTGTACACTGCTATCCTTCCCCCTTCTCTGCCACACTTCAGATTGTTATTAACGTGACAGTTGTATTCCGGGCAGATCTGCTGCTGTTAATGATCATTTGCGCACAAGGTGTGCTCTTTTGTGTGTATGTTTTCTTTGCTGAAGAAGGCTTTGGATGATAGCTATAATGTGCAACAATCTTTTCACTGTATCTGTGAGCCACTAAATGCGTCATTTTTGTGAGGAGCAGTAATCTGTATTAGTGGTAATATTATCAATAGTTGACTCTGTTTCCAAGTCGCTCTTGTTGGTTCCATTACAGTTGTATTTATGTTGTACTGTATTAACAGTTCCTCAGATTTTTGCTTTCTTTGTCTCGCTCTTCCCCCGTCAATATTAAAATCACCACATATTACACACTCTTTGATTTAGTTTTTTCTAGGAGAATGCACATGTTTTTGAGGAAAGTATTAATATTTCCACTTAGTGATCAGTATGTACAGAATACTCTTAACTCATTGTGCACTGTACCTGTAATCTCTAAATCTTTTTCTTTACTTTCAGGTATAATTTGCATATATCATCCATCTACTATCATAACTCATGACTGGTTTAACAAATATTGCCACTTTTCCATCCGTATATTCTGAACTGCAGAAACAGTTTGCTAGAACAGAATCTTTTATGCTAAAACTGCATATTTCATTCTCTTAATCCATGTTCATTTATAAACAATAGGTCTGGTCATGTTTCATTTATAAGTACTTCTAATTCTTTAATCTTCATGTGCTGTACATTTTTGATGCAGAATTCTGAGCTTAAATTGTTTTTTCCTTAGAATAAAGGCATGAGAATAAAAACCGCCATAACTGTAGGCAGTGGTTCAAAGCATGATTCAATTTAAAATGCTACATTCTTAATGTCATTGAAATTATTGACAATGCAGTAACTTGTCATGAAGCATGGGCTTCTATGAGTATAAGAGCAGCAAAGTAGTGCCCAACAAATACTGAAAATGTGTGTAATTTATAGGCATACTATTAAATAGTACCAGAAAATATCTGTCAGCTGTATTGGTATCATGTCATATTCCATACCAAGATAACCTGATTAAGGAAAAGCTTGCTTGTATGCTACTGCACAGTCATAACACAACAAAAGACCTTGTATTGAGAAATTAGTGTTCTTTATATCTGATGTACTTCAAAGTTACAAAAGAATCAGAAACTTTTCCTATAATTTATTTGATATCATGGAAATTGTCTAATTTAACTTGCACAAAAAATAAACAAATTTAATTTTTAAGGTTTACAAACTATCCCTGACAATTTAAAAATGCGTAAACGATGTTCACAGCAATTTGTTTCTCCATATGTAAAAAAAAGTTTGTCATTTTAATGACCTTTACACAGTAAATAAATCAGGCCAGAGAAAATTAAGTTAACTTTTCTTTATTTGTCTTTCAACTTTACACAATATTGTCTTAATATCAAAATACACTGCTGCAAAAAAATGCAACACCCTCAATAACTGTGTTTCTGTGGCACCAGGATTTAATATGTGCATATTAAGGGATTTTTGTGTTAGCAATTCATATAGCACTCAGAAGACGCATCTGTACACCCTCTACTTTGACTCTGCAGGCAGTAACTGTGTTGACTTTAGAGGTGAGCAGCATTTTCAACATTCATTCTAGGATATAAACACAGCCTACCCATAAGTACATAGTCCTGCTTGGACAGCTTCAGCCATTTAAAAGGGGACACATGTTGCACTTGTTTGGTCATCAGGGATTTCTGGGAAACGTCTGCTTGCAGCAGGAGTAAGAACATTTGTGTATCTGGCTAGGCTATCACTGATTCTGTGGCACTGCCAGTCATAGCTAGTCATGCAAGAGTTAATTGAAGAGTGGATCTCTGTTGTCTTCAGTGATGAGAGTAGGTTCTGTGAGTGATGAACATACCCACTCTAACACTCTCTTTTTACCAGGTTCTAGCTAAAAATACTTGAGTAACATAATCATAGATTATAAGTCTTGGCTTAGGACAGTGAAATACTTGGCATGTGTACTTATCTCTTGTTGGTTTTGACGAGTGTTCTCCAGCAATTCAGTGTTAATTGGGGTGCATAATATTAATTGCTTCACTGCAGAAATCAGAGGATTCAGTGTGAAAAGCTGGTTATATTTAATAACTTCATGTTAAATAACTTACATCCCTTTGAACTCTACCAGTGTTATTTCTATGTAGCAAAATAATAAATTTCTCAACACCTTCAATACCATAACTAGGCAAATTGGTCCCAGTGATCTTACCATATTTTGAGACCGTAACACTGATGCAAAGTCCAACGACATAACTAACACGAAACTTGTAGATGTATTAGGTTCGTACAATCTTAGAAATATGGTTAACATGGATCCAAAACTGCTCAAGACACTGTTAAGTATAGTAACATAGACCTTCATTACTCAGACCACCTTGCACAACAGATAGAATATAGAAAAAACAGCTACTAAAATCATACCAAAAACTTTTGAAAAGAAACGAGTTATGAGCAATAGTTACTTCAACTGTCAGCAAATTAAACTAGCTGAGGAGACGTGGGATAGAATCTGCATTGTGATTGGGCAGATGACAAATGGGAAGGGATTTATAACATCCTATTGAGACACTTTGATTCCTGTTCTCCCATTAAAGAAATGCAGACTGGGCCAATATACAGTCAAAGTGCAAGAAATAACCAACTCAGACTTTCAGGCCAATCTTGTTAAACCCAGGCAAAATATTCATGACCTAGTTGTCCCGTCAAAATCAACTAGGCTGAACCATTTCATACAAAAATATAAACCTTGAAAGGAGAACTTTCAAACCTTAGAAAATAAGCCTACAGTAATGAAATCTTACAATCTACAAATGTAAGCGAGGCCTCCTGGAAACTCATCAATAAGTATCAATAAACCTCCACAACTATGGATGGCAAATCTTTATCCATTATACAGGATGGTTATAACCACTTCCCTTCTTATAAAAGAACCAAAAGCATTATGTAACTCTTTTAATAAACATCACCAACAGGAAATCCAACACACACTATAGAATTGTACCAAGTTATACCGAATCACACTCAAGCAGTCAGTTTTGAATTTGATGAGGTTAAAGAAAATGATATAAGGAGGATAATCCTCACACTGAAGAACAAATACTCGGCTGGATGGGATGGTGTGTTGAGTGTAGTAGATAAAAAATGCATAAAAGAAATAGTTAAACCACTAATGTACCTCATAAACTGCAGTATTAGAGAAAGCACTTATCCTTTTAATATAAAAATAAGCAGTGTAAATAAATAAACTTACCCAAATTCTGATATTTATTACTGTAGCTTAGTCAGAAGCAACAACTAGACGAACTTGCAGGTACCTTATATCTCACTGTAATTGACATAATCATCTTCAGAGATTCAGCAATTGTTTAGATAATTAAGATAATTCTCATTTATTGTTCTGTCTCATATATGTACAGCTGAGATGAACAAAGAATTAGAATTATCTTTCTAATGTTATATATGATTATCTGCTGTGGTATCTCCGGATAGGTGAACTGTGTCACTGCAAACAAGTGACCTGTAAGAGCAACTAGTACTTGTCTGGACCTAAGGTTAGCAGTTTCAGTGACTCAACTGGCAAAAATTATGGGAAGTATATTGTTAATTCACTATGTGATGATCAAAAGTATCTGGACATCTGACTGAAAATGACTTCCACGTTTGTGGCACCCTCCATCAGTAATGCTGGAATTCAATAGGTGTTTGCCCACCTTTAGCCTTGATGACAGCTTTCACTCTCGCAAACATACATTCAATCAGGTGCTGGAAGGTTCCTTGGGGAATGGTAGCTCATTCTTCACGGAGGGCTGCCCTAAGAAGAGGTATTGATGTTGGTCGGTGAGGCATGGCACGAAATTGGCGTTCCAAAACATTCCATAGGAGCTCTATAGGATTCAAGTCAGGACTCTGTGCAGGCCAGCCTATTAACTGTTACTGTCATGTAACCACTCTGCCACAGGCTGTGTGTTATAAACAGGTTCTTGAACATGTTGAATGATATAATCGTGATCCCTGAATTGCTCTTCAACAGTTGGAAGCAAGAAGGTGCTTAATCCATCAATTTAGGCCTGTCCTGTGATAATGCCACGCAAAACAACAAGGGGTGCAAGCCCCATCCATGAAGGAAAAAAAAAAAAAAATAACGACCACACCATAACACCACCGCCTCCAAATTTTACTGTTGGCACTACACACGCTGGAAGATGGCGTGCCCCAGGCATTTACAATACCCACACCCTGCCATCGGATTGCCATGTTGTGCCGTGATTCATCACTCCATACGTTTTTCCACTGCTCAATCGCCCAACGTTTACGCTCCTTACACCAAGCGAGGTGTCGTTTGGCATTTACAGATGTGATGTGTTGCTTATGAGCAGCTGCTCGACCATGAGGTCCAAGTTTTCTCACCTCCCACGTAACTGTCAAAATACTTGCAGTAGATCCTGATGCAGTTTGGAATTAGAGTGTGACGGTCTGGATAGATGTCTGCCTATTACACGTTATGACCCTCTTCAACTGTTGGTGGTCTCTGTCAGTCAACAGATGAGGTCGGCCTGTACGCTTTTGTTCTGTAAGTGTCCCTTCACGTTTCCATTTTACTATCACATCGGAAACAGTGGGCCTAGGAATGTTTAGGAGTGTGGAAATCTCGCATGCAGATGTAGGACACAAGTGACACCCAATCACCTGACCACGTTCGAAGGTTGTGAATTCTGCAGGGCGCGCCATTCTGCTCTATCACGATGTCTAATGTCTACTGAGGTCGCAGATATGGAGTACGTGGCAGTAG
Organism: Schistocerca nitens; assembly: GCF_023898315.1. Taxonomy (NCBI): domain Eukaryota; kingdom Metazoa; phylum Arthropoda; class Insecta; order Orthoptera; family Acrididae; genus Schistocerca; species Schistocerca nitens. The sequence continues at coordinate 322,488,016 of NC_064616.1, forward strand.
GTGGCAGCACAATGCACCTAATATGAAAAACGGTTTTTTTTTGGGGGGGGGGGGGATCCGGATAACTTTGATCACAGGTGTGTTTGGAACTACTTTTCCACAGTTTTTACATGATTTAAGAAAGTTAAGCTTGTACACAGAGAAAATTTCGTCTCAACAAAATAGTTAGTAGTATACTTCACATTTATGTTTCCTTTGGCTTTAATTTTGTATTAATGGAACAAGTGTGAAAACACTAATGGTGTGAAATTGAGAATCATAGTACAAATTGCTTCAGAGAATTCGTGTTTAGAGAACAGATGTAACTGCTGTGTTATATTCACCGGCATTTGGAACATGTTTTCAGTCACTTGATATAGTGATCATTCAAAATACCAGTGACAACAGAACTGGACAAGTTACAATAGTGTCTTCACACTGGATTCACCAACAGGCAGTTTAGTTTCTGTGCTTGTGAATGAAATGAAGTGAGAGATAGTTTGTTGCCTATATACTACAAATAAATGGCATCTACACATGGCAAAACGCACTTCAAAATGAGAATCCTTTCCGATGTGGAAAATAAAAATAAAAAAAGTTTTGACTGGTAGAATTTATTTATAAATAGAGACCTGATTATATGCATTATAAAAACTTACGCATTAAAATGAATAAAATGCATGAAAAGTGTAGAAAATATGCAAGATCAAATAATAAAAAAACATGGGAGTTACTGTGTTTATAATATCTCTAATTCGAAGCTGTGCATATCAGTTACCGGTACTTCGAAGAGCGCCGGCCATGCGAAAGGTAGTTACATTTAGAATGCTGATAACATTTTCTGAATTCTTTCTGATAGAAAACAAATGGTTCAAATGGCTCTGAATACTAAAGGACATAACTTCTGAGGTCATTAGTCCCCTAGAACTTTGAACTACATAAACATAACCTAAGAACATCACACACATGCACGTCCGAGGCAGAATTCGAACCTGCGACTGTAGCGGTCGCGCGGTTCCAGACTGTAGCTCCTACAACCGCTCGGCCACCCCGGCCGGCCTTTCGCGTAGAGATTAGGAAGGAGGCCTTTCTGGGATTATTTCCTAAAAATTACCAAAATGGGGACACATAGCGTGTTTCAAGAATTGTTCCTTCTTTGCTCTTGTTTTCGGTAACAAGCAGATGCGATGCAAATGAGTCGCAGAGAAACAATCGGTATGTACAGGACCAACTTCGAGGTATATCGCTCGCTGAGAGGCACAATTAAAAACTCTATAAGATGTTATTAAAAAAAATCACTATTTTTTTGGAACAGCATTTAGTTTTAGTTAATACTATTGGATCACAGAATTATTTACAACGATTTTTACATTTTTATACTGTTGTAAATATAAAAATCAAAGTACTATGCCAAATGTTCGATAGAAAGATTGTGTCTTTGGTCACTCAAAACATTTTTATAAGCAGAAAACGACCGTTCTACATCAACTGAGGTAACTGGGCAGTATTTGGATTTGGGGGCTGTGTGGGCACTTACTGTTTGTGGTAAAAGTTCGCTCGACCCGTTAATAAAACTATCAATTAGGCACAAGGGTTCAAAGCCTGCGTTATTATTTAAACATTTTCAAACTATTCTGTAAGTTTTCTTGGGAATACCTGAGCCAATGAGGACATCACTAGAATAATTTTATTCATTAACTGAATAGATGCATTCAGCACCAAACCTTGAGTTCCAAGCCTTTCTATACTTGCCGGTGTATGGTTAAGATGAATGCTAATCACAGCAAGGTCTTTTTTAATACCAGAATCATTTAAAGCTCTTTTGCACTGGCAAACTGCCCAAGCCTCTGCACTATCGAAGTCGTTTACTACCCCTCTTAAGGGCTCGATATGTTCATTGTAAAACAACACAGCTTCGACCCACGTACCCCAACGTGTTACCGCTGGTTTGGGGGGGCAAATGCACACTTGGTAGTTTTCCCTTGCAGGTACTGATGCGAGAAGGAGTGTTTAGAACATTTTATTTCTGGATGAAATCAGTTTATTTACATTCACAAACATGGAACGTACTTCCTCAGCAAGGCGATGTACTCCATGAGCAAAGCACATCACATATATCAATTTGGGATAAAATACTCGGAAGGCTTTTCCTGCTTCGATCATATATGGAGCTGCATCTGAAGTAAACACAAACTCCCTTTCATCTGCAGAATATTCAGGTAATATTTCTCTAATATCCTCATTCACAAATCTGGCTATCGTAGAATCATTTACTTTTCAAAGTTCTCTGTAGACCGCTAAATAGGAAGAAGAAGGTTCTTCTTTTAAAGCACCAGCAATTACCTTTGCAGATAATGGCCACAAGTGTCTGTAGTTTCGTCAACTAAAATCCAGATAACGCTGTCCTTCAGCTCATTGCGTATTTCTTGCAGAACATTTACGTAAATAGTCGGTATGTAATTTCTGCACAATGTTGATTCATCTGGTATATTTTTAATTAAGAAATATTTGTGCAGGAAGTCTTCGAGGATAGGGTTTGTAATTTCGTGAAGAGGAATATTGCTTGCAAAGAATGCTTCACATAGATCCACGTTAAACCGACTTTTGTGGTTACCTTTGGACAAATGCGTGCTACTGCAACTTGCTGTTGTCAAAAGTTGTTGTCATGGTCCTTCCTTCTTCATTCCTGCGATATGAAGACTTCTCTTGACATGCTAGTGCTATTTGAAAGTTTTTTTTTTTTCACAAAATGTTTTCCTCGCAAACTTGAAGATGTAAAACAGTTCCGTCATGTGTAAATGTTCCAGGATGGTCAGCTATCCACGAAACACCGTTTCTGTTTTCGGGCGGCATGGCATACAACATGTTACACACTACACGTCGTAAAAACGTTCGACTGTCTACAAGTAAATAGAAAGCTAAACTGAAACAAGGGACGTGGGACTAAAGGCTTCCGTAGTGTAATATTTGCCAACGCGTACGGTACGACAGTAGAGGGGATTAACCAGGCGCACGGGTGCAGGAACATAGACTGACTGCTTGTTTCTCTTCTGTAATGATTTCGCTAGGCAGTAGCCTCTCAGTTAGCGATTGCACGCAGTTCTAAGTCGCGGTCAATCTGTGAGACATCAAAACCAGATCGAGCTATAGACCTCCCGTCTAAATTTTTAGAATATTGTAAACATACAACGAAAATATGCATCGTTACTAGTTTCTAGCTAAAATCTGCAATAATCGGTGAAAAGGAGTCAAATATTTAAATGCATGTGAAACTTGCAAACGCATATAATTGCAGTCTCTAAATTATAACCAAACGGATGAAATAAAATGAGCAGAACATACAGTGAGCACATATACGTATAATAATGTAGATAAAAATGGATGAAAGGTAGATGGAGAGAAACAGTTCATCATATTCCAGCCTTGCTTCGATTCAGTATTGTGGGAAAGACCACTCACGCATGGCCTGATCCTCTGAAAAAATTGAGATGTCCATCCTCACTGTCCAACTTTGCCTATAGGGAGAGGTTTCCACCAGTGGGACAGACTTTTTGAAACAGTCTATGCGGTGATGGAGGTAAAGGTCCAAAGATATGACACCCTGCAACCATTCACCCTGGTGGGCCGTCATTTGTGAGTAATAGACGAAATAAAGATTCAGAATTTCGCGTCATGATCTATACGTTTAAAAATGAAAGCACTTCACATAGTGGTTGCATAGTGTAATGGTGAAGGTATCGACCTCACGTACAGTGTGTTGTTGGTTCGGATCTCGGCAGTTGTACGTAATTTTTTTCTATTTTAAACCTTCATCGAAATGACTTTGATCATTATTTTTATTCAGTTAATTGGTATAAATGTAATTTTTCTATTCATTGGTGACATTATTTTAATCAACGTTTTAATTTCATTTGCTCTTATTTTTTCTTCCTTTCGTTTTTTGCACTTGGAATCTTCGTGCATGTGAATCTAGTTAATTTTATGTATATATCATTATGTTTAAACATTTGAAGATGCCGCTGTGTGCGTTAAAACCAGAAAGCAAATGATGAAATAATCTGTAAACGTAGGCTTCCCGACCGTTGTCACGGTCAATAAAATTCTTCTGAGTTTGAGGCCGCATGTCATCTGTAAATTTAGCAATACACCTTGAGGAAGGCGCCTTGCCACGGTCGCCGAAATGTCGGAATTTTACAGATGACAATGGGGCCTCAAACCCAGAAGAATTTTATTGATGATGAAATAATCAATTTATATGACTGCACAATGGATCTTTCGTTAAAAGATTTACCTGTAACTGGATGGCTATCGTCATAGAAACATTGAAAATATACATTCTTATTGCGCTATTTACATATTAACATAGATGATGATTTAAACGAAAGCAGGGATTATAAGTAAAACAAAATACAGGAAAAATGAGAAACAGAAATGATGAATGCAATAACATTGATGAAAAGTCAGTTGACAAAATGAAAGTAATTAAATCGAAATTATACATACCAATAATCAAAATCATATGAACTATGATTCCAAATGAGAAAGGCGGATAGGTAGAAATATGAGTGCAAATGATGAACCTTATACGATGACAAATATGACTGACAAATGAATAGAAAATACATTTAAACCAATTAATTGAATAAAAATAATGATCAAAGTCATTTCGATAGAGATCTAATAATAAATAAGCGTATATCACGAGTTTTGAACTGCATGGGATGTCAGTACCTTCGCCATTACGCTATGTAACCGGACTGTAGGCCCTTATCAGTTCTAAATCTATACACCAATACGCGAAATATTTACTTAATATTTACTTTCAAATCAGTGCACACCAGGATGAAAGACAGTACGGCACCTGCATCCCTTACGGATAGTTTTGAAGAGTCGATTCTCCACTTTCTGCGACATTATGTTAAATTCAATGTTGCAGGACGGACCACATTTCTGCGGTCACGTGCTCCAAAAATTGATGTCTCTAATCTGAGCCTTACCCTGATAGCTTACAACTTTTTTTTTCCTTTATTGTTATTTTCAAACCCGTTAACAGGCAGGCGAGCAGCAGAATGCTACGCCGCTCTTTGGCCGCAGAGAACAACAAATATACAAATGAAGACATATAGAGAAAAAACGTGGTGGACATAGAACCGGAGACAAACACTTTTTAAAATACATGGAGCCATTCACGGGCGTAGAGTCCAAGATAAAACTTGTTCAGACACTTGGACAGAGACGAATATTGTCACACGTGAATGTAGGTGCACAAAAACGAACAACACTGAACCACTTAAGCACAAAACGACGACACACACAGAACACGACTCATTGACTCCGGCGCGTGAATGTTCACTAAACGTGTACGAGTCAGGTACCTGCCAAGAGTGGAGGAGAGGGGGGGTGGAAGAGGGAGAGGGGAGTGCAGATGCCAAGGGCAGGGGAGATACGGGGAAGGGAGGAAGTGGGAGGGGAAACCCGGGGGAAAAGGGGAGGAGGGAGGGGACAGGGGAAAAGGAAAGAGAAGGGAAGGGAAGAGAACGGAGGGTAGGTGCCTAAAGGAAAGGACACAGGAAGTTGGGGGGGGGGGGGAAGAAAGTTGATAGGAGGGGTAGATGGAGGGGAGGAGGACATCATCAGGGAGGGGGAGCTGGCGGAAGCCACCTTGGAAGTGGGTAAGGAGGGTGGAGAGATGGAGACTGGGTGGGACGTGGGAATACAGGCACGGCAGCGGGCGGGGGTGGGAGAGGGTGGGTGGGACAAGCGGATGAGGAGGATAGAGTTTGCGGGAGGTGTACATGATCCATATCCTTTCAAGGAAGAGAAGGAGGTGGGGGAAGGGGATGAGATCATACAGGATCCGCGTGGGGGAGGAGAGACGGATGCGATAGGCGAGGCGGAGAGCATGGCGTTCAAGGATTTGGAGGGATTTATAAAAGGTAGGGGGGGCGGAGATCCAAGCCGGATGGGCATAACAAAGGATAGGGCGGATGAGGGATTTATAGGTGTGGAGGATTGTGGAGGGGTCCAGACCCCACGTACGGCCGGAAAGGAGCTTGAGGAGACAGAGTCGGGAGCGTGCCTTGGCTTGGATTGTCCGGAGATGGGGAGTCCAGGAGAGGCGACGGTCGAGGGTGACGCCAAGGTACTTAAGGGTGGGGGTGAGGGCGATAGGACGGCCAGAGATGGTGAGATAGAAATCAAGGAGGCAGAAGGAAGGGGTGGTTTTGCCTACAATGATCGCCTGGGCATTGGAGGGATTGACCTTGAGCAACCACTGGTTGCACCAAGTGGTGAACTGGTCAAGATGAGATTGGAGAAGGTGTTGGGAGCGCTGCAGGGTGGGGGCAAGGGCAAGCAAGGTGGCGTCATCGGCAAACTGGAGAAGGTGGACGGGGCGTGACGGCGCCGGCATGTCCGCCGTATACAAAAGGTACAGAAGGGGGGAGAGGACGGAGCCTTGGGGCACACTGGCGGAGGGGAAAAAGGTGTAGGAGTCGGTATTATGGATGGTGACGTAGGAAGGATGGTGGGAGAGAAAGGAGCCGATCAGAGGGACGTAGTTAATGGGAATGGCGCAGGTTTGGAGCCTGAAGAGGAGACCGGAATGCCATACGCGGTCATAAGCTCATTCGAGGTCCAGGGAGAGGAAGATTGTGGAGCAACGGGAATTAAGCTGGTCGGAAAGGAGATGAGTGAGGTGAAGGAGAAGACCGTCGGAAGAGAAGGATGGCCGAAAGCCACACTGGGTAACGGGAAGGAGGCGGTGCTGGCGGAGATGCTGGTGGATGCGGCGGGTGAGGATAGATTCCAGGACCTTGCTGAAGACCGAGGTAAGGCTGATGGGACGGTAGGATGAGACGGCGGACGGCGGTTTGCCAGGTTTAAGGAACATCAGGATACGGGAGTTTTTCCACAGGTCGGGGTAGTAACCGGTGGACAGGACTACGTCGTAGAGCCTGGCCAGGGTGGAGAGGAAAGAGACAGGAGCTTCACGAAGGTGACGGTAGGTGACACGATCATGACCAGGAGCGGTGTTGCATTTCGTGCGGAGTGTAGCAATGAGATCCTGTGTAATGATAGGGGCATTGAGTTCCATGTGTGCAATGTTGTCCAAGTACTGGAAACCAGGAGTGAGGGGAGGGACAGAGGTGTCAGTTCGATCGGGAACATCCGGGAAGAGGGAGTAATCAAACTGGGGATCATCGGGGATGGAAAAGACATCGGAGAGGTAAGAGGCAAAGTGATTGGCTTTACTTAGGGAGTCAGGGAAGGGGTGATCATCATGGAGAAGAGGATAGTAGGGGGAGGGTTTATTTCTGGTAAGGCGACGGAAGGCTGACCAGAACTTGGACGAGTTGATAGGTAGGGTAGCATTTAAACGAGTGCATGTCTGTCGCCAGTCCCGGCGTTTCTTAGCCGCGAGCAAATTACGAATGTGTCGCTGGAGTTGCCGTTGGCGTCATAGTGTTTCCGGTTCATGTGTGCGGAGGAAGGCACGGTAGAGGCAGCGGGATTCACGGAGGAGGAGGACAGCCTGTGGGGTAAGGTAGGATGGTGGAGGTGGACGGCGACAGTAGGGACGTGGGCCTCCACGGCCTGAGACAAGGTCTGCTGGAGAAACGAGGCGGCATGGGTTACATCGTCAGGGTGGTTATAGGTGAAGGGTTGGCTATCGACCTGTGTGGAAAGGGTATCCCGGTAGGCATTCCAGTTAGCACGGGAATAGTCATGGACGTAATTAGGGGGAGGGTCATTACAAGGGTCGGGGTGGGGGCGACGACCGTTTGAAACGGTGAGGACGACAGGGAGATGGTCACTACCAATAGGCTCCAGAACATCCACAGTTATGCAGCCAAGGAGGTTGGGGGAGGTAAGGATAACATCAGGACTGGAGTTGGATTCGGGACGGGTATGCTGGGGGATGGGGATGAGGTCGCCTTGAAGGGAGGAGAGGAACCGATGCCACCGCCGAAACTGGGCGGCAGAATGACTATGGATGTTGAGGTCAACGGCGATCATTTAGGAGGAGAAGGTACAGTCAATGTGGGAGAGGAAGTCGAAGGGAATAGGGGCGTTAGGGCGGACATAGATGGTGGCGCAGGTAACGGTAAGGCCGGGGAAGAAGAGACTAAGGATCAGGTGTTCGGTGGGGTCGGTAAGGAGAGATTGGAGCCAAACAGGGATCCAATGGCAACTCCGCCACACGTAATCGGGAGGGGATTATCGGAGCGGTGGAGGAGGTAGGGCGAAATGTGGACGGTGTGGTTGGGTTCGAGGAAGGTTTCATTGAGGAGGGAGGCATCCACGCGGTAGGTGGCAAGGATGTGCAGGAAGAGGTTCTTGTTGGCAGGAAGGGAGCAGATGTTGTTGAAAAGGATACGGTGCTGTCGCGCCATGACAGGGATTTAAACAAGGATGGGAGAAGGTGAAATGGGCCTGGTTGTTGGAGTAGGTGGCGAACATTTTTAGTTGGAAAACGGAACGGGCGGCGAGGGATATCTGTTGGAGGGTGTGCGGACGCTGAAAAGGATGAACATTCTGAAGGACGATGGTGAGGAATCTGATGATGTCCTCAGCCGTAGGGGGTGGGCGAAGGGAATTTCCGGGAGGGGTGGGGGCGTCCAGAGGGCGGACAGGAATGGTGAGTTCAGGAGTGGTAGGAGGGGTTCGGGCCTTACATTTCTGGGAGTATGTAGGATGAGGGAGGTTACAGGTATTACAGGAGGGGGGGGGGACTGGAGATTGGGGCACTGCCGTAAAAAGTGGGCTTGCCTATAGTGCGGGCAGGTGGGGGCCTCGCGGCACTCAGATATCGGGTGTGCATTATACCGCAAGCACCTTTGGCAGCGGAGGGATTGAGGAGGGGAACGGGAGGGGTCAACTTCATAACGTTGGTTAAAAAGGAGGGCACCCTCCTTCAGGAGACGGTCTATGGAGGAGGCGTGCTCGGAAAAGACCCGCATAAGGCAGGTGGGGCCGGCAGAGTTGTGGATGCGGCGAACCGCACGCATCTCCAGATGGGGATGTGCCTGAAGCTCCGCCAACACCTCCTCCTCCGTGATCGTCGGGCTAAGCCGAGTGATCATGGCGGTGTGGGTCGGAGGGCAACGTGGAGGTTGAGGTTGGCGGGAGGGAGGCGGGGAAGGGGCAGGAGTGACGGAGGCATGAGGGCCAAAGCGGGTGACAGGGATGCGGGAAAGGAGATCTGTGTGGACGGTAGGGCTGGGGGAGGAGATGAGCACCGAATCACGGCGAGGAGTGAGCAGGGAGATGGGGGCACCTGGAAAATGCTGGCGAAGGAAAAGGGTGAGGTTCCAGGCCTCAAGAAGGGAGGGATCAGGACGGGAGAGGAGGTAGCGGTAGGAAGAGGGGGTGGTGGAGGAGGAGGAGGGGGCAGAGACAGGCAGGGAGACATCCATGGTATCATGGGCTGGGGAAGGGGGACCAGGCGGAGCCTTTTAGGGAGTAGAGGAGGCAGGGGTGCCACTGGGGCGCTTGACGGCGGTGGAGGAGGTTTGGGGGATGGGAGTGACTGGAATGTGGCGGGCAGTGGCAGGTCCCGGTGCTGAGGTCGGCGCCGAAGATGGTGAGGGTGATGGCGAAGGCGATGGTGAAGACGATGACGATGAAGGCAAAGGGGAGAGTTGAGCGTGGGCCGTAGCCCTCTGGGCGACCACCCTAGCGGGGGCCACAGAAACGGAAGGAGAAAAGGGAGGGAGTGGAGGGAAGGGATCAGAGGAGGTGCGGGAGGGAGGAACCGGGGATGGGGCGACAAATAGTGAGGGAGAGGGAAGAGGGAAGAGTGGGGGGATGGACTGAGGGGGGAGTGATGCGGCACACCATGTGATAGTGGTGGCGGTGGCGGAGGGGTGCGTGTAAATGATGGCAGTGCTGGTGGCAGTAGAGGCGGTGGTGGGGGTCGACATTATGAGAAGGGGAAAAGCACAGGACAGGACAAAGAAGGTGACGAGAAACACAGAGTAGAAGGGACCGAGAAACTATGAAGAAGACTGAGGCTGAAGCCCCACTCTGCTGTTGCTGGTTGGGGAGGTGACGCTATTGCTGCTGCTGCTGCTGCTGCTGCTGCTGGACGCTGGCTGGGACCGCAGCTGGACGCTGGCTACTGGGAGGGACCGCTGCTGGCTGGGACCGCTGCTGGACGCTGGCTGCTGGCAGGAACCGCTGCTGGCTGCTGGACGCTGTCTGGGACCGCTGCTGGACGCTGGCTGCAGGCTGCTGGCAGAAACCGCTGCTGGCTGCTGGCAGGAACCGCTGCTGGCTGCCGGCGGGGACCGCTGCTGGCTGCCGGCGGGGACCGCTGCTGGCTGCTGGCTAGGACCGATGCTGGCTGGACTACTGCACGTTGACGAGCTGGCGGGCACCTGTAACACCTATCCCTTCGACTGGTACCTTAATAGCACAATCGAAGGGTGGTATTCAAACGAATTACCGCCGGAGATGGCTTACAACAAATTTGTTGTCCAAAAATATTATATGTTTCTACAAATGTTGTTGGGTGCGTATTAAGCATGTCACAAACAGTTAAGTTCCACGGGAGCTTATAGATATTTGTTTAGCAAAACTGGAAAGGTGTTAGCTGTAGAGGTTTGTTACTGTCATTTCTTCCGTCTATTTGCTATATGAAATCAACTCGTTATGAGCGCTGCCTCAGACGGCACGCGATACTTGTCGAGCGTCGTCGGTAGATGGCAGCTCGCACGTTACCTCTTAGCGATGGGTAGGGATGGGCTGAACTGTGACTTTTCAGTATTAGTGATTTCTGCGAATGCTTCTTTCGGTAACTGCAATTCTTAGACGCAGTTTACAATTACAGTTCATGCACTCTACCAATTCTATTTTCGCGATTTGTAACGGTAGATCTGACAGTCGCAAGTAAGAACTAAGAAGCAGTTTCATGAACACGAATGCTTATTTCCCCGTCCTGGAATAAATTCCGTTCTAAAGATATTTGCTGCAATTCGCAGTTAACTAAATGACGACAGAGCTTACAATCAGGCAATAAAAATTGTGATACGAGTGGTGTATTTTGAAGATTGTCTTGGTTGACATGGTTCAGATACGGATCAGACATGTAGATTTGTGGGTAGATTTGTGTCCACAGTCATAACTTACTATGCATGTGAGTTTACCAAGGCGACAGCAAGGAAGGAAAAAAAAACCATCAGATTCGTGACTGCTCAAAACACACGAAAACACACAGGTCTACAAAAGGACATGTAAGGAACGTTTTCAATATAATATGTTGTGTTGTAGTGTTGTGGATGTATCTAAGACAATAATGTGTTAGTTTCCTTAAGAACATGCTTAAAATGTATCTCGTTACTTTGTTAATAATGTATTAGTTACTTTGCTGTATGAAAATGCTTACCACATATCCTATTTCTTTTTTTAAGTGTCGTGCATACAGAGTGTTAAGTTTGTACATGCTCAAAATGGTAGAAGTTAGGATCCCATTTGGAAAATTTACCTGGACAAGGAGTGGTGATAAAACTGGAGTTCGCCTTGGCAGGTAAGAAAACGTATTTACAGGTTATGTTAAGAGTGTACATGACAGGATTTGAGCTGCATGAGAGTTCAGTACCTTCGCCATTACGCTATGTAACCAGACTGTTGTAAGTCATCATCATTTTTAAATCTGTACATCAATACGCGAAATGTCGAAATTTTTGGTCTTAAATGAGTGCCCACCAGGTAGAAAGGCAGGAGGGAGGCTCAATATTGCAAGGGTCTCATGGTAGGGGCACTTAATGCATCTTAACAACAATGCATAAAATGATAGTTTTGTTGATGCAGTTGTTAAACTGGAGGGGGGCACAATGTTACAAGGGCAGATTGCCATACCTCAACCCAGCTTAGATCACAAAGGCCCTTACAGGTACGTCTGTCACCTCACAGATAAATCTGTCAGCTCAGCCAGTATTCCATGGCATTGTGGTGGGCACTATCACACTCTAGCCATATTTTACAGATTAAAAGAAAGGCTAGAACAGTGTTTGTAAGAACCAGTAGTTAACTGTTCGTTACTTTCATGTAGTTTATTTCACTACATACAGTCTTTGGCGTTGTAAAGCTTTCCCCCTTTTGTGAATTAGTATGATATTGACAGCGCATTCCGCCCCTACCCCTACCCACACCACACCACCACCCCTCAATTCTTGATTCCGAAATAGCTGTTAGGTTGAGGAATCAAACTTGTGTTCCCATTATGGTGTAAAGTTTTTGCACAATTATGAGATGCAATTACGTTGATTTTAGTTGAGAATTAAATGTATTTTCTTCAGAAAAGCAATTTTACAAATTTGTTTTCGACTTTACTTTATCATAATTGATATTTATATTTTTAGAGTTGCAAACATAACTCAGGACATTTCAAAAGAAAGGACATGTGTCTTTTGATTGCCAATGATGGCAATGCATTGCAAAGTGCTCACATGCCAGCCTCTGGTTTGGTATGTAGTTGTCATGTTAGGGCTTTCCATTCACTGGGAAAGTTGATAATTGCAGGATGGTTGTTATTGCATGTATATGTGCTGCAGTATGTTTCCTCAACACATCCACCCGGGCTACATGCGAATTAAGATGGAAATGGGCAGGCCAGACCATTCGCCAAATATCTTCTTGTTCCGAGATCTCTTGCACATGTGCTGTTTGATGCATTGTCATCCAGAAAAATGAAGTAAGGGCCGAATGCATTTCTGAAAAGACATACATCTTGGGGGAGTAGAGTGTGACAATGATGTTGCAACAGTATGGCTCTCCATACCATAGCAACTAGACCACTGAAATGATCATGTTCGATAATGTTCCTGAGTGCATTACATGTGGACTCATGGTAGCAGTAGTTAATGCTCCCCAACAACACTGCCTAACATGATTGTTTTGGTGGTCTAGTTTTTATGCTGGAGGGAGGCAAAATGTTGTAAGGGCATACTGCCTTCAGATCTTTCAACACAGTACACTCACCATTCAACATCATTCTGATACAGTACTCCTTCCCAAAGCTCGGTTTTTCATAAGCGCATTTTGCCATGACTTGATTTTTATGGATGACCATACGTGACCACATTGAACAATGGAGATGGAGCTTTTGGAACAGGAGGAATTCAGCAAACGTAGAGGAATGCAATTTCTCCCGGCTTAAATCTGATCAAGCATGTTGGGAGGGACGCATTACAAATGGTTCAAATGGCTCTAAGCACTATGCGAGTTAACATCTGAGGTTATCAGTCCCCTAGTCCTAGAATTACTTAAACCTAACTAACCTAATGACATCACACACTTCCAAGCCCAAGGCAGGATTCAAACCTGTGGAAGCAAGTTAAAGAATTACAAGCTCTAGATATGAACTTCTGGAGAAGATCGACAAGAATCTCCAGGAAAGAGAAAATGGAAATAAAAGAAAGAATATATGACATAATGGATAGGAAAAAATTTCAGTGGTATGGGCATCTACGACCAATGGAGGAAGCCAGAATACCAGAATTGATACTGGGGTGGGTTGGCAACCTACTGTAGCCAACAACCTGAAGATGTCCTCAAGAGATTGTAATAAATTATAAATCAGGTGCAAAAGAGATTGCCCGATGTAATCCTGTTGTCGGTTTTTTAAAGGCGACATTTTCCCAATAACCTGTGGGCGAAGCCGTATAAAGTTTTGCCCCTTTCACTCTAACATAAGCCAACTCAGAAGAAATTCCTGACATTCTCCCAGAAAAACAGCTTCTATCAAAATGTGTATTAATCCAAAGTGTGCAGTACACATACTATGTATTGTATAACCCAATGCTGAAATGCTGTTGGTAACACACTTACTAAGTCACTTCAGTATGAACACTTGAGTTAATGAATACTATGAAATATCAATGTATCATTTTTTAAAAAAAGGTCATTGGAGATCATTTTGTGTTGGAATTACTCCCTTCATCAAACAGCAGGTGATTAGACTTATTAGAAACATCATTAATGCTCAAACTCTCAATTTTTATGTTTTAATAATGCAAATGGTGAAAGAAAGGTCGTGTCTCATGTAGTAATACAGTAATAATTACATTTACGAAAAATTCAAATGAAAAAAATGTTGATACTTTTGACCAGTGTCTACGATTCGTCAGTCTTCTTGTTAATATTATGGATTGTAATGTGATTGTTGTATGTAAACTTATTGGTACAATAAATTGATGAGTCTTGTAAGGAGTAGGAAAATAAATTTCTGTTTGATAAAGAAGCATTCAAGCAGTTGGTTAACTGTTTGGTTTGTACTAAATAAACATGCACCTCTCTACTGCGTTCAGATACAGAGGAATAATCACCCTATAGGTAAAAATCAAAGGTGGTGCCTGATAATAGTTGATTTGAATGTAGTAGTAAACATGGGGAATCATGTTCCACTGATGAGGTGTATCCAACGAAAACATTTTGCAACATTATTCGTCAATATCTAATAGAGAATGGTGCTCATCAGTCATATGCTGACAGTGTTTCGAGATATAAACCTAACAATACCATCAGGTCCTAATAAAGCATTGGTGATGCCTTGTGATTGCTGCTAAAAGTATTATGTTTTACTATCGAATAAGTTTATGAAAGCTGCACACATCCACTTAAAAAGCCCAACAACTGATTTTACTGGTGCTGAGTACACAATATGCGTTACATATTCCTGTGGTAAAAAGTTAGAGATGTGGTCAGGGAAACGTATGTGTGGAAGTTGGTGTCTGCTTCTATTTACTCACCAATTGAAAGCAGTACAATACTCGAATTGGGGAATGTGACTGTACAACCATCTTGCATGACGAATCAAATAAAGAATGTTTTGGAACTGCTGAATTATTTTAACAGCAGTAAGTGTTTGCTACACAAAGCATGTCACTATTTGACAAACTGTGTCCTGAAAACATTACGTCTAAAAAGGACTGTCGGAGACTGTATTTGCCACTGTTTTACTGTGCAATGGAGAGTGAGACTGTGTTCTTGCATAGAAATATTTTGACGTGAAATCATATATGCTCATCATAGTATTTTCTTGTGGTAATAAATATAAAACTAATTTTCTGAAAGTGGACACTGTTCTGACACATCTTTTCATTCAGACTATTGAAAATGCTAGAGTAGGTGATATAAGACAAAAAATAGTAAGAAAAAAGTAAGGCTGTAGATCGGAGCACAAGGCTAAAGAACAAATACGCAACAACATAAACATACTGATGCTATTCTATCTTTTACATGGTACTTAAGAAAAATAAAAAATCAGTACACTTATGTGGCAAATGGCACTGGATTACAGAAAGGAAATTGGGTTAGGATACTTTTGTAACTAGCAGATAAAAAGTGAAAAATGTACTTGTAATTTTCAGTCAAGATAGTACACTGATAACTGTAGATTAGGTTAAGTAATAGAGAAATCCATAGTTAATGGGGCACGGACCGTATGAAGTAAGTTACTACTGGTTGATCAAGATGGACAAGGGACTGAACAAAAAATTGACCACCTTAAAGGAATGGAATAGAGGAATGGATAAAAGTAGTTTTTTTCTTTGTGTATTCATAAATATGACTTCCAATGTTAATATTACTCTTAAAGTCAATAAGGAATAAATGTTTGGAAAATATAGAATAGTACGAACACTATTAAGCACAGTAGTGTAATTTTACCTTTATTTTTATGAAAATTATATGAATGCTCAGGTCTAAACTTTGGAACTGGAAAGAAAAGCCACTTTCAACCTACAGAAGAATAGAAGTACAAACCACTTGAGAAAAACCAGCAAAGAACGTTGTAGTGAGGGTCAAGACCCAGACATTTATACATTTTTTAGCATAGGCTGGTGCGCTGACAGAAATATAGAAGTGAAGAAGGTATGATCTATGCGGCAAGCCATGGAAGGTGAGTTATAAAGGTAAGTAAAAGACGCAATGAACGGAAAATGAGCTGCAAACATAACTGACTCAACCAGATCAGTAGATATTGTCAATTTAACAAGAGAATAACAAACAGTACACACTTACATCTGTAGTTACGTACGTGAAGATGTCACTAACCAAGGAGGAATAGGGAAAGAAAAGTTACATAATTTTCTCTGTCCTAGATTTGTCTGTCGTATATACTTTTTATTAATATTAGTGTTTGTATTCAGATTTGAAACAATTAATTGGTAATTACTGTGAAGTTTGTGCATGTGACAGGAACATACAGGTGCATATATGAAGAAGACTATAGCTCCTCATCCAGGTAGTATGTACAGAGCAGTGTGTGGAATTGAAAACATCCAATGAGTTTAAAAGGAGAATTTAGAAAGTAGTGTGAGTAAACAATGTGACTGGCAAATTATGGTGTATAAAATGAAATAGGTAAGTCTGATGAACATTAGCATCACCAACAAATATAGGTGATAGCCATCTGACGTTGTTCTTTGGAAAAGAATACTGACAAAATGAACTTGAGAAAAATATGAAAGTTCAGAAGATGCAGGAACATATGAGGTTCAAAACTACGTGAGCGATCTTACGATAATAATACAAGACACGAAATCCTTAACAAGGGCAGTACCAATTTTTTAGCTATTCCATGTAGGATTTTTGTCTAGTTTGCTATTATTTTATTTAATGGTCTCCCTTATTATGAATTTCAGCATTGCCATTATCAGATCTGTATGAAAGAGGAACAAATGTTAAAAGTAAATGGTAAAATAGGTAAACTTAGATAGAAAATGACTTACCAGTAATAAAGAGCGATTAAAAATCGTTACAACATAGTTTGCCATAGTACCAGGACACAGGTAAGTGCCAACTGAATATCATATCAAGTAATTGCTGTACCAACTGGCCTCCAGATGGCGCTAGTAAAGTAACCCTTAAATAATTGAGCTCTTCCTCCAAGTACTGTGACTCATAAATATTTTTAGTCTCCTCCACAAATGTGTTAATTACTCGAATTTTATGGTGAATGGAATTTTTATGAAATTATCAACCAAAAACCAATATTCGTGTTACAGGTAGATTAGATGTTAAAGGTTCTTTTTCATAAATGAAATGTAATATCAGTGCTTCACTATGGATATATGATTTTACAATTTCGTCTGTTACATGTAATTTGACTAGAGAGTAAAATTTTATGCTGGCTTGTGAACATTATAAGAAAAGGTAAATCGTTTTGTAATATGAAATTTCTCAAGTTATGTGTTCTTTAACATTTAGTGATGCTTCCATGTTTTGGTATGTCTGAAGGTTAATTATGAATTGTGGTTTGTAACAGATTAGACTAACATTTGTTGTGCATTAAAGTACTTCGCTGTTTATTGATCCTTCTTCTTACGTAGTTTCAGTCAGCAAAAAAATTACAAATGCACATATTGACACCAATTATGGTAAGTATTGTTCTTTGGTCGCGGATCTAATGATATAATGAAAGGCTCAATATCATAGAAACAGTGTTACAAGCTGTATATTCTAAAATAAAATTTGTCTTCTTTTTCATTTTCCATTGTGATCTTTATATTAGAGTAAATATGCGAGTGTCATTAAAATAAACCTGAACTTTGTTCATCTGACACATATAGTGACATGAACAGCTTGGTGCACTACAGAACTGCTTACAAGAGAAAGGAGGGGGGGATAGCCATGCATATGACTTGACACTCACCATGAGTGATCAGAAGGCCCCACTGTCTGTTGTGAAACACATTACTATTTGTTTTCTCTCCAGCAAAGGTGTGAAATCAAGTGACATTTTGGAGGGACTCTAAGCATAGTTCATGAACACAAGAAAGCTGTTACCAAAATTTTATCACAAGTGGTGATACGTTTTGGAAGTTCCCATACCATTTTATTGGATACATTTGAATACGGAAAAATATTGGCAAGGTGGGTTTCACGGCTTCCCACTAAGGCACAAAAGGCTATACAGAAAAATATTTGCCAATGACTTATGTATCACTATGAAGAAGAAGAAGAAGAAAGAGATAGCAAGAGGATGAGTATGGAGTGGAAAAAGTTGGAGGAATGCATTGAAAGTATCGACTATCTGCTACGCTAGTTTTGGTAGTTTTGTTTTGGGACTCAAAAAGTGTATATATGTTTGATTACCTGCATGGTCGAAGGACAGTGAGTGTGGACTAATACTGCAAGACGCTGATCGATGATAAAGCGGCCTACTGCAACAAGTGATGCTAGCAGCCAATTCTCAATGTCCTCGTCCTGCATGACAACATGTGGCATGTACAGCAGCTCTAACTCATCATAAACTCACGACGCTACATAGGAAACTCTTGAACACTCCCATACACTGTAGAATTGTCCCCATTTTAGTACCACATATTTTGTTAATTGAGAAAGGAATTACGTTGGGGAAACTGGGTAATGTCATTGGGGTTGAATACTATGTGCTCTGGTGGCTACAGGGGTACCCAGTTTTTTCGTTCCATGAAAGTATCATGAAAAGCATTGTCAGGACATTCTGATTTAAATTTTATATGGCGCTTGTAATATTTTATTTTAATCATGATCTGATCATTATTGTGTTAGGATGGACCGAAAAGTCACAGAAATTCGAAAACAACTTTAACAGAAAGGAAAGAAGACTGAAATTAAAGACGCTCCTGGCCTTAATGCTAAATAAACCAAACAGTGACAACTCTTCTACAGTACAGGCAACATAACATGCAGGCATGAATGCACAATCTTAGTGAGCAGTTGAATGATGTCACAACTCAACGATTGTTTCATGTAGGTGCCAGATATTTTAAAACCTGCAGTCACTTGGGATTTTGTGCTGGGCAAAGGATTCATGATAAATGCAAGCTAGGTCAGGGGCCAATGCTATAGAGAACTCTTTGTAAAACCTAATTAAGATTCCATCTGGACCTTGTGATTTATTTGTTTTCAAATCTTTCAGTTGTTTCTCTAGGCCAGGGATGCTTATTACTATGTCGTCCGTAAGTTTGTCTGTCCGATTGTCAAATGACGGTATGTTTCACGATTCTTCTCTGTGGACCGTTTCTTGAATGTGAAATTTAAAACTTCGGCTTTCATTCTGCTATCTTCAACTGCCACATCACACTGGTGAACTAGGGACTGAATGAGAGGCTTAGACCAGCTTAGCGATTATTTTACATAGGACAGCAGGCCACAGTAACTTTACGTTCAAGCAGCATAACATTCCCGACCGTTGTTTATAGCAATATAGCGTCCGAAAAAATGATATCTCCACAGTCGCTCCAGCTGGATGTCGTTTCTCACTGACCAGCAGCAAACCCCACCTCCAATAATCGTCATTATCTATTTGTCGAGGAGTAAAGGGTGTAATTACAATTGAAAAAGCCCTCGCTTCTTTTATTCTCTCGATTTCACCACTTCCTCCAGACCATTTCATATATTTGATGCTTGTAAATCCAGCCAATACAGTGGCGTCTTAACTGTATATATTTGGACAGCCAAGTTGCGAGTTTCTGCATCCACACCTTCCAGCGTTCCCACACACTCCAGCATATTTCCCTTGCCACCCATTCTATTTTCCACTTAAACACCTACGCCACCTACTCCCACAACCAGGCCCACTTTACCTTCACCCGCCTCGACACCCTCGTTTAAGCCCCTCTCTCCCCTTCCCGCACCCTTCCCACCTCCAGCCTCCTGGCGCCTCAACAGTATCGTCTCCTCTACCTCAACATTTGCTCCCTCCCTGCAAACAACTGCCTCTTCATGCATACCCTCTCCCAGCACCAGGTTGACTCCTTGATCCTTAATGAAACCTTCCTCCAACCCCACCATGGTGTCTGCGCCTCCCCTTATCTCCTTCACCACACTGAAAATCCCCTTCCCCTAGCCCGAGGCGGGGTCACTATAGGCCACCTCAGGCATCTCCCTGTCCGGCCACAACCCCTCCTCAATGACCTGACCGAACATCTTCTCCTCCGCCTATTTTTTCCCTCCCTCACCATCACCTGTGCCACTGTCTATATCCGCCCCGCAGCTCCCCTCCACTTTGACTTCATTTCCCATATTGACCATACCTTCTCCGTATGTGATCGACGCTGACCTCAACATCCACAGCCGTGACCCTGCCACCCTTCGGCGGTGGCATCAGTTCCTTGCCACCCTCCATGGTGACCTTCTTCCTCTCCCACAGCACACCTGTCCTGAAAGTAACTCCAACCCCAATGTTATCCTCGCTTCCCCCAACCTCCTTGGTCGCATTGCTGTTGATGTCCTCAATCCCGTCGGTAGTGACCATCTCCCTGTCCTTCTCACCATCTCCTCTACCCATCCCGCCACTGCAGCCACCCGACCAGCTGCCCCTCCAAAGTCTGTCAATGACTACCACCATGCCAACTGGGATGCCTACCGGGAATCCATCGCCTTACAGGTCGAAAGCCACCCCCTCACCTTTCACCACCCTGATGACATCACCCATGCCTCTTCCTTCCTTCAGAAGACCATCACTGACGCTGTGGAGGCTCATGTCCCTACCAAACTCATCCACCCTCACCGCCCCATGCTTCCTCCACAGGCCGTCCTCCTTCCGCGTGGATCCCGCAGGCTCTACTGCTCCTTCCTCCGCACTCGTGACTGGGATACTCACACCCGCCACCGGCAATTACAGCGACATATCCGGAACCTCCTTACAGCAAAGAAACGCCAGGACTGTCGCCAGACATGCACATGCCTCAACTCCACCCTCTCTGTCAACTCCTCCAAGTACTGGTCAGCCTTCCACCGCCTTACTGGTAGCCATCACACCCTGCATTACCCCATCCTCCATGATGATCGACCATTTCCTGATAACCTCAGTAAGGCTAACCGTTTTGCTTCCCACCTATCCGAAGTCTTCTCCATTCCTGACAGTCCCCATTTTGATTACTCCCTCTTCCCCACTGTCCTTGACTGCACTGACACCTCTGTCCCCCCGCTCGCCCCTAGCCCTAGCTTCCAGTACTTGGATTGGTTACCCCCACCACATCAGACATCAACACTCCCATCACCACACATAACATCACACTCGTCCTCCGCTTCAAATGCAACACCGCCCCTGGTCATGATGGCGTCACCTACCGTCACCTCAAGGAATCCCCTCCATCCTTCCTGTCTGTCCCTGCTTCCCCGTACAACCTCCTCCTCTCTACTGGATTTTACCCCGAACTGTGGAAGACCTCCCGTGTCCTGCTGTTCCCTAAACCTAACAAACCCCCTCTGATACCTCTTCCTATCATCCAATCTGCCTCACCTCCGTGTTCAGTAAGGTCTTCGAGGCCATCCTCTCTCGCCGTATTCACCGCCATCTTAACCAGCACCGCCTCCTTCCTCTTACCCAATGTGGCTTCCAGCCTTCCTTCTCCACCGACAACCAGCTCCTTAATCTTACCAATCTTCTTTCCCTCCAACTTAACTCCCATCAGTCCGCTATCTTTGTTTCCCTTGATCTCCAGAATTCCTATGACCGTGTCTGGCATCCCGGGCTCCTCTTCAGACTCCAGACCTATGCTCTCCCCATCAACTTCGTCCGTCTCGCTGCTTCCATCCTCTCCCATCGTTCCTCCTATGTGACTATCCACAATTCCAACTCCCGTACTTTCTATCCTTCCGCCGGCGTGCCCCAAGGTTCTGTCCTTTCCCCTCTCCTCTATCTATATGCCCAAACCTCCCCCACCTGTTCACCTTCTCCAGTTCGCTGATGACATCGCTTTCCTAGCCCTTTATCCTACCCTTCAACGGTCCCAACGTACCCTAGAAACCCACCTTGACCAATTCACCGCTTGGTGCAACCAGTGGTTCCTCCGTGTTAATCCCTCCAAGACCCAGGCGATCATCATAGGCTGCGCCACCCACTCATTCCGCCTCCATGATTTCCACCTCACCATTTATGGCTGTCCTATCCACCTCCCTAATACCCTCAAATACCTTGGTATCACACTCGACGGCCACCTCACCTGGACTCCCCATCTCCTTACCATCCAAAACAAAGCTCACAACTGCCTCCGCCTCCTGAAACTCCTGTCTGGCCGGACTTGGGGTCTGCATCCTTCCACCATCCTTCACACCTACAAATCTTTGATCCGCCCCATCCTCTGTTATGCCAGCGTAGCTTGGATTTCCGCCCCTCCCCGGTTCTATAAAGGCCTCGAAATCCTCGAACGCAATGCGCTCTACCTCGTCTTCTGCATCCGCCTTCCGTCCCCCACGTGCATCCTCTACGACCTCGTCCCCTTCCCCCATCTTCTCCTTTGCTTGAACACATCCACACACTATATATTGTCCACCGCCTTGATCCCCCTCACCCCCTGGTGTCTCCCTTCCTCTCCACCCTCAACCAGTTGCCACACCTTTACAGTTGTGTCCCACCCTCTCTCCATCTCCACACCCTCCATCTCCTTTCCCAACACAACTTCCACCATCTACCCCTCCCGGATGATGAGCTTCGCCCTGACATCTACCCTTCCTACCAACTCTAACCCCATCTTCCTGCCTCCTTCTCAGGGCTCCCTCTCCTCCCCCTCCTTCCTCCTCAGCGGCTTCCCCCTCCTACTCCCCCTCCATCTCTTGTGCCTCCTTTCAGTGTCTCTGCACTTCCTCCTGCCCTATCTTCCCTCTTCATCTCCCGCCCCACATGTCTCCTGCCTCTTCGTGTACCCACTGATGCCCCTCCTCTCTTCATCCCGCTGCTTCCCCTACTGCCCCATGCTCTCCCCTCCTTTTCCATCCTCTCTGCCCTTTCCCTCGGCAGGTCCCACCTGGCAGTTTTATTCTTCGTCATGTGTGCTCCAAGTGGGATTTAAGTGTGTTGTTCTGGAGTGTTTTTACTACTGTGGCCGACTTTTAACGTGTGCATGTCCATTCAGTGTCTTCTCTGAGTTTTGAAGACTCGCCAACTGTGTTTTTTATTTTTCTGGTGACTTTTAACTGTCATCCATGAACGTCTCCATGTTTGTCTATTTTTTCCCTCCATTTTCTCCAATTATTCTGTTTTAAGTTCCCCTTTCTCGCCTTGTATATGTAACATTTTATTCTTATTTTAAGCTGTTACATCACTCGGCTGAAGAGCGGTGGATTGTGCCACTGACAGCCCTCTCCTGCCCATATGGGCCAGGGGAATGAAATCACAATATATATACATAAAAAAATTGCGAGTTTCTGTTGGTGGACTTGAGCCTTATGCCACGTTTACACCCAGATCATACAAGGTTCTCGACTAAGACATCATTGCGAGTGCAAAATACTTGGGTATGTCCATTAAGAGTTAATTTTCCAAGGGCCAAGCAAACGGATAGAGAAACGTTTGCACACCATAATGTTATCTCAAAACTGTTCTGTATCGAGTCTAAGCACATTTTAAGCTCTCCTCACTACCTGTTTAACACTTTAGAGGAGGAACACCCTTCAAAGGATCTGTTGCAGCTGGCAGAATCAGTTTGTTACGAAAAAAAAAAAGAACCTGTTAGAGCGTCATAAAAAGATTTTGGTGACTCAGTGATTCATATTAAACATGTGTCTGTTTGGATCCTAGAATATACGAGTGGACGGTGAATTTTCAAAAGGAATATTACATTATGTAAAAACCTCCTTTAGGCTTGAATGCAAAAAATGCTGTATTCCAAACGATCAATGTATTTCTGTTTGTCCCTTCGGTGTACCAACTGTATGTATCTGAATAACCACTATGACTCCATCATCATTCACTTATTCAACATCAAGTGTGCAGGACGTCTGTGAATAAGGTGATGCTGTTGCAGGCTAGGAGGAACAGTAGTATTGTCTTAATTCTAGCAGTGAAATTTGAGAAGTGGTAGTGAGTGTATTGTGCAAAATGTGGTCATGGATATTGAGGTTCATGCTTCAGTAATCGCTATTTCAAAGATCTCAAAGGAAAATAGTGACTGCACGATTCTGCTTTATTCAAGAACACAGCAGTTCCCACACACCAGAAAAAAATATTCTAGAGCTCTTACTTCCTCAGTATATTACGAAAATTTGCTTTGAGGACTACGCATTCACTAACAAAGAGAATGGTACTGCTTACAACATGTTTAAGTGGGTGAAACAAAGAAATATGCGTAATGTGCTCTGGGATGTTTACATAAAACTGTTTACGAGTAGTCATATCTTGAACGATCTTGATTAATACGTGTTACCCACACAACTTAAACCATTACTGTGTGGCGTATCGTGCAGATTCAATTTGCTATCTGACATGTTTAAGAGGGAACCACTATGACTCGAATGCCCGCCGGCCGATGTGGCCGAGTGGTTCTAGGCGCTTCAGTCCGGAACCGTGCAGCTGCTCCGGTCGCAGGGTTGGAATCCTGCCTCGGGCATGGATGTGTGTGATGTCGTTAGGTTTAAGTAGTTCTAAGTCTAGGGGACTAATGACCTCAGATGTTAGGTCCCATAGTGCTAGAGGCATTTGAACCATTTATTCGAATGCCCGATGGGAGACAGATGGACCACAATCAGTTAAGATGTAGTGTGATGAATGTACGGCCGAAATGATCAATATTGAATCATAATGTCTGTTCCGTGGTCACAACTACTTTTTATTAACCTATTGCTTTACTTCATGGTTTTTTACGATGATGAACGTAGACAGTTCATATTTAAAAGTATTGCAAAATGGTTCAAATGGCTCTGAGCACTATGGGACTCAACTGCTGAGGTCATTAGTCCCCTAGAACTTAGAACTAGTTAAACCTAACTAACCTAAGGACATCACAAACATCAATGCCCGAGGCAGGATTCGAACCTGCGACCGTAGCGGTCTTGCGGTTCCAGACTGCAGCGCCTTTAACCGCACGGCCACTTCGGCCGGCAAAAGTATTGCACTCACAGAAGATATGTGTATAGTAGAGACATTCTCAGCAATCGTTGCATCACTGAGGTCTTTCAAGGATGTGAAGTGTGCTAAAATACGGAGGACGACAAAATGGTTAATACATTTTTTCCATGGAATTCACTGGGGTGATCCTGACGTACCCTATAAAGATATGGTGATGTGGCTTCGATTATTCGACCATCTTCTGCGTCAAGATGAAGGAGGAGATCGCACGGATGCTTCGAATCTTCAAGTATACTGCTATTCAAGACTTGGCATTCTACGGCTGCCTGCTCTCCATCGACTCTAGAAGAGGAGGGTAAAACTCGTAGAGGGAGACCAAGTTCCAAAATCTTTAGACATACATTTATGAAATGACCTCCCTCACCAGAAAGTGCTCTTCTCTCCACCTCACTTGTACGCTGATATCCTTCCCCCTTCTCCACCACACTTCAGATTGTTATTAACGTGACTGTTGTATTCCGGGCAGATCTGCTGCTGTTAATGATCATTTGCGCACAAGGTGTGCTTTCTTGTGTGTATGTTTTCTTTGCTGAAGAAGGTTTTGGATGATAGCTATAATGTGCAACAATCTTTTCACTGTATCTGTGAGCAATGCATAATTTTTATGAGGAGCAGTAATCTGTATTAGTGATGATATTATCAATAGTTGACTCTGTTTCCAAGTCGACCTTGTTGGTTCCAATACAGTTGTATTTATGTTGTACTGTATTAACAGTTCCTCAAATTTTTGCTTTCTTTGTCTCTCTCTTCCCATGTCAATATTAAAATCACCACATATTACACACTCTTTGATTTGGTTTTTTCTAGGCGAATCCACATGTTTTTGAGGAAAGTATTAATATTTCCGCTTAGTGATCAGTGTGTACAGAATACTCTTAACTCATTGTGCACTGTACCTGTAATCTCAAAACCTTTTTCTTTACTTTCGGGTAAAATTTGCATATATCGTCCATCTACTATCATAATTAATGGCTGTTTTAACAAATATTGCCACTTTTCCATCCCTATATTCTGAACTGCAGAAACAGTTTGCTCGAACAGAATCTTTTATGCTAAAACAGCATATTTCATTCTCTTAATCAATGTTCATTTATAAACAATAGGTGTGGGCATGTTTCATTTATAAGTACTTCTAATTCTTTAATCTTCATGTGCTGTACACTTTGATGCAGAATTCTGAGCTTAAATTCTTTTTCGTTAATAATAAATGTATGAGTATAAAAATACATCCATAAATGTAGGGAGTGGTTCAAAACATGTTTCAATTTTAAATGCCACATTCTTAATGTCATTGAAATTATTGACAATACAGTAACTTGTCCTGAAGCAGCAAAGTAGTGCCCAACAAATACTGAAAATGTGTGTAATTTATAGGCATACTATTAAATAGTACCAGAAAATATCTGTCAGCTGTATTGTCATCATGTCACATTCCATACCAAGATAACCTGATTAAGGAAAAGCTTGCTTGTATGCTACTTCACAGTTGTAACACAACAAAAGACACTGTATTGAGAAATTAGTGTTCTTTATATGTGATGTACTTCAAAGTTACAAAAGAATCAGAAACTTTCCCTATAATTTATTTTAAATCATGGAAATTGTCTAATTTAACTTGCACAAAAAATAAACAAAATTAATTTTTAAGGTTTACAAACTATCCCTAACAATTTAAAAATGGATAAACGATGTTCACAGCATTTTGTTTCTCCATACGTAAAAAAAAATTGTCCGTTTAGTGACCTTTACACAGTAAATAAATCAGGCCAGAGAAAATTAAATTAACTTTTCTTTATTTGTCTTTCAACTTTCCCCAATATTATCTTAATATCAAAATACACTGCTGCAAAAAAATGCAACACCTTCAATGACTGTGTTTCAGTGGCACCAGGATTTAATATGCGCATATTAAGGGATTTTTGTGTTAGCAATTCATATGGCACTCAGGAGGCCCATCTGTACACCCTCTACTTTGACTCTGCAGGCAGTAACTGTGTTGACTTTAGAGGTGAGCAGCATTTTCAACATTCATTCTAGGATATAAACACGGCCTACCCATAAGTACATAGTCCTGCTTGGACAGCTTCAGCCATTTAAAAGGGGACACATGTTGCACTTGTTTAGTCATCAGGGATTTCTGGGAAATGTCTGCTTGCAGCAGGAGTAAGAACATTTGTGTATCTGGCTAGGCTATCACTGATACCGTGGCACTGCCAATCATAGCTAGTCATGCAAGAGTTAATTGAAGAGTGGATCTCTGTTGTCTTCAGTGATGAGAGTAGGTTCTGTGAGTGATGAACATACCCACTCTAACACACTCTTTTTACCAGGTTCTAGCTAAAAATATTTGAGTAACATAATCATAGATTATAAGTCTTTGCTTAGGACGGTGAAATACTTGGCGTATGTACTTATCTCTTGTTGGTTTTGATGAGTTTTCTCTAGCAATTCAGTGTTAATTGGGGTGCATAATATTAATTGCTTCACTGCAGAAATCAGAGGATTCAGTGTGAAAAGCTGGTTATATTTAATAACGTCATGTTAAATAACTTACATCCCTTTGAACTCTACCAGTGTTATTTCGATGTAGCAAAATAATAAATTTCTCAACACCTTCAATACCATAACTAGGCAAATTGGTCCCAGTGATCTTACTATATTTTGAGACTGTAACACTGATGCAAAGTCCAACAACATAACTAACACGAAACTTGTAGATGTCTTATGTTCGTACAATCTTAGAAATGTAGTAAACTGGGATCAAAACTGCTCAAGACAATGTTAAGTATAGTAACATAGACCTTCATTACTCAGACAACCTTGCACAACAGATAAAAATATAGAAAAAAAACAGCTACTAAAATCATACCAAAAACTTTTGAAAAGACACACGTTATGAGCAATAGTAACATCAACTCTCAGAAAATTAAACTAGCTGAGGAGAAATGGGATAGAATCTGCATTGTGGAACGATCAGATGACAAATGGAACGGGATTTATAACATCCTATTGAGACACTTTGATTCCTGTTCTCCCATTAAAGAAATGCAGACAGGGCCAATACACAGTGAAAGTGGAATAAATAATAAACTCAGACTTTCAGGCAAGTCTTGTTAAAATCAGGCAAAATATTCATGACCTAGTTGTCCTGTAAATATCAACTAGGCTGAACCTTTTCAAACAAAAATATAAACCTTGAAAGGAGAACTTTCAAACCTTAGAAAATAAGCCTACAGTAATGAAATCTCACAATCTACTAATGTAAGCGAGGCCTCCTGGAAACTCATCAATAAGTATCAATAAACCTCCACAACTATGGATGGCAAATCTTTATCCATTATACAGGATGGTTATAACCACTTCCCTTCTTATAAAAGAACCAAAAGCATTATGTAACTCTTTTAATAAACATCTCACATCATCAGTTGACGAACTTTCAGGTACCTTATATCTCACTGTAGCTGACTTAACTATCTTCAGAGATTCAGCAATTGTTTAGATAATTAAGATAATTCTCATTTATTGTTCTGTCTCATATATGTACAGCTGAGATGAACAACAAATGAGAATTATCTCCCTTATATTATATCTGATTATCTGCTGTGGTAACTCTGGATAGGTGAACTGTGGCATTACCGGTGTGATGTGTGGCTTATGAGCAGCTGTTCGACCATGAGGTCCAAGTTTTCTCACCTCCCACGTAACTGTCAAAATACTTGCAGTGAATCCTGATGCAGTTCGGAATTTGTGTGTGACGGTCTGGATAGATGTCTGCCTATTACACGTTATGACCCTCTTCAACTGTGGGCGGTCTCTGTCAGTCAACAGATGACGTTGGCCTGTACGCTTTTGTGCTGTAAGTGCCCCTTCACGTTTCCATTCCACTATCACATCGGAAACAGTGGACCTAGGAATGTTTAAGAGTGTGGAAATCTCGCATGCAGATGTAGGACACAGGTGACACCCAATCACCTGACCACGTTCGAAGGTTGTGAGTTCTGCAGGGCGCGCAATTCTGCTCTATCACAATGTCTAATGTCGACTGAGATCGCTGATATGGAGTACCTGGCAGTAGGTGGCAGCACAATGCACCTACTATGAAAAACGGTTTTTTTTTTTTTTTTGGAGAGGGGGGGGGGGGTCAGGATAACTTTGATCACAAGTGTGTTTGCAAATACTTTTCCACAGTTTTTACACGATATAAGAAAGTTAAGCTTGTACACAGAGAAAATTTCGTCTCAACAAAATAGTAAGTAGTATACTTTACATTTATATTTCCTTTGGCTTCAATTTTGTATTAATGGAACAAGTGTGAAAACACTAATGGTGTGAAATTGAGAATCATAGTACAAATTGCTTCAGAGAATTCGTGTTTAGAGAACAGATGTAACTGCTGTGTTATATTCACCGTCATTTAAAACATGTTTTCAGTCACTTGATATAGTGATCATTCAAAATACCAGTGACAACAGAAGTGGACAAGTTACCATAGTGTCTTCACCAACAGGCAGTTTAGTTTCTGTGCTTGTGAATGAAATGAAGTGAGAGATAGTTTGTTGCCTATATACTGCAAATAAATGGCATCTACACATGGCAAAACGCACTTCAAAATGAGAATCCTTTCCGATGTACAAAATAAAAATAAAAAAGTTTTGACTGGTAGCACTTATTTATAAATAGAGACCTGATTATATGCATTATAAAAACTTATGCATTAAAATGCTAAAAATACATGAAAAGTGTAGAAAATATGTAAGATCAAATAATAAAAAAAAAAAAAAACAAGGGAGTTACTGCGTGTATAATATCTCTAAGGCGAAGCTGTGCATATCAGTTACCGGTACTTGGAGGAGCGCCGGCCACGCGAAAGGTAGATACATTTAGAACGCTGATAACATTTTCTGAATTCTTTCTGGTAGAAAAAATGGTCCAAATGGCTTTCAGCACTAAAGAACACGTACCCCAACGAGTTACCACTGGTTTGGGAGGGCAAATGCACATTTGGTAGTTTTCCCTTGTAGGTATTGATGCGAGAAGAAGTGTTCAGAAAATTTTCTTTGTGGATGAAATCAGTTTATTTACATTCACAAACATGATACGTACTTCCTCAGCAAGGCGATGTACTCCATGAGCAAAGCACATCACATATATCAAATTGGGATAAAATACTCGGAAGGTTTTTCCTGCGTCAATCATATATGGAGCAGCATCAGAAGTAAACACATACTCCCTTTCATCTGCAGAATATCCTGGTAATATTTTTCTAATATCCTCATTCACAAATCTGGCTATCGTAGAAACATTTACTTTTCCAAGTTCTCTGTAGACCGCTAAATAGGAAGAAGAAGGTTCTTCTTTTAAAGCACCAGCAATTACATTTGCAGATAACGGCCACAAGTGTCTGTAGTTTCGTCAACTAAAATCCAGATAACGCTGTCCTTGAGCTCATTGCGTATTTCTTGCAGAACATTTACGTAAATAGTCGGTATGTAATTTCTGCACAATGTTGATTCATCTAGTATATTTTTAATTAAGAAATATTTGTGCAGGAAGTCTTCGAGGATAGGGTTTGTAATTTTGTGAAGAGGAATATTGCTTGCAAAGAATGCTTCACATAGATCCACGTTAAACCGACTTTTGTGGTTACCTTTGGACAAATGCGTGCTACTGCAACTTGCTGTTGTCAAAAGTTGTTGTCATGGTCCTTCCTTCTTCATTCCTGCGATATGAAGACTTCTCTTGACATGCTAGCTCTATTTGAAAGTTGTTTTTTTTTCACAAAACGTTTTCATCGCAAACTTGAAAAAGGAAAGCAGTTCCGTTATGTGTAAATGTTCCAGGATGGTCAGCTATCCACGAAACGCCGTTTCTGTTTTCGGGCGGCATGGCGTACAACATGTTACACACTACACGTCGTAAAAACGTTCGACTGTGTACAAGTAAATAGAATGCTAAACTGAAACACGGGACGTGGGACTAAAAGCTTGCGTAGTTAATATTTGCCAACGTGTACAGTACGACAGCGGAGGGGATTAACCGGGTGCACTGGCGCAGGAACATAGAGTGACTGCCTGTTCCTCTTCTGTAATGATTTCGCTAGGCAGTGGCCTCTAAGTTAGCGATTGCACGCAGTTCTAAGTCGCGGTCAATCTGTGAGACATCAAAACCAGATCGAGCTATAGACCTCCCGTCTAAATTTTTAGAATATTGTAAACATACAACGAAAATATGCATCGTTACTAGTTTCTAGCTAAAATCTGCAATAATCGGTGAAAAGGAGTCAAATATTTAAATGCATGTGAAACTTGCAAACGCATATAATTGCAGTCTCTAAATTATAACCAAACGGATGAAATAAAATGAGCAGAACATACAGTGAGCACATATACGTATAATAATGTAGATAAAAATGGATGAAAGGTAGATGGAGAGAAACAGTTCATCATATTCTAGCCTTGCTTCGATTCAGTATTGTGGGAAAGACCACTCACGCATGGCCTGATCCTCTGAAAAAATTGAGATGTCCATCCTCACTGTCCAACTTTGCCTATAGGGAGAGGTTTCCACCAGTGGGACAGACTTTTTGAAACAGTCTATGCGGTGATGGAGGTAAAGGTCCAAAGATATGACACCCTGCAACCATTCACCCTGGTGGGCCGTCATTTGTGAGTAATAGACGAAATAAAGATTCAGAATTTCGCGTCATGATCTATACGTTTAAAAATGAAAGCACTTCACATAGTGGTTGCATAGTGTAATGGTGAAGGTATCGACCTCACGTACAGTGTGTTGTTGGTTCGGATCTCGGCAGTTGTACGTATTTTTTTTCTATTTTAAACCTTCATCGAAATGACTTTGATCATTATTTTTATTCAGTTAATTGGTATAAATGTAATTTTTCTATTCATTGGTGACATTATTTTAATCAACGTTTTAATTCATTCTTATTGCGCTATTTACAAATTAACATAGATGATGATTTAAACGAAAGCAGGGACTATAAGTAAAACGAAATTGAGGCAAAATGAGAAACAGAAATAATGAATGCAATAACATTGATGAGAAGTCAATGACAAAATGAAAGTAATTATATCGAAATTAATAATACCAATAATCAAAATCACATGAACTATGATTCCAAATGAAAAAGGCGGACAAGAAGAAATATGAGTGCAAATGATGAACCTTATACGATGACAAATATGACTGGCAAATGAATAAAAAATAAATTAAAACCAATTAATTGAATAAAAATAATGATCAAAGTCATTTCGATAGAGATCTAATAATAAATAAGTGTATATCACGAGATTTGAACTGCGTGGGATGTCAGTACCTACGCCATTACGCTATGCAACCAGACTGTAGACCCTTATCAGTTTTTAATCTATACATCATTATGCGAAATATTTACTTTCAAATCAGTGCACACCAGAATGAAAGACAGTACGTTCACCTGCATCCCTTACTAATACTTCGGAAAAGTCGATTATCCACTCTCTGCGACAATCTGTTAAATTGGATGTTGCGGAACGGACCACGTATCTGCGGTCACGTCCTCCAAAAATTGATACCTCGTATTTAATCCCTATCCGAATAGCTGTCAACTTTTTTTTTTTTTTTTTTCTTTATTGTAATTTGAACACCCCATTCAAAGGTGGGCTGGCAGCGGAACAGTGTACTCCGCTCTTCAGCCAGAGGCAGTACAATAAAAAAGAAAGGGAGACAGACAAGTAACAGAATGGCGGTTGAAAAAACAGGAGATACAATAGTTAAAAAACATGAAGCCGTTCACTCTCGACGAAACAACAAGAAAAACGGCGGCACTGGGCACAAACACTGACGAGGTAGACGACGCACGTGAACGAAGAAGCGTGGACGGTGAAAAACACTGATGCACAGACACGACGGCACAAACACTAAACCGAGGGCGACGATCTCCGGCGCGCGAAAGTTCACGATCCGTGTGCGAGTCCGGGGACCTGCCAAGAGAGGAGGAGGAGGAGGAGGAGGAGGAGGAGGAGGAGGGGGGAGGGGGGAGGGGGAGGGGGAGGAGGAGGGGGGAGGGGGGAGGGGGAGGGGGAGGAGGAGGAGGGGGAGTGGGAAAGCGAGAGGGGAGAGCAGGGACGCCACGGGCAAGGGAAAGAGGGGGGGAGAGAGGAAGGGGGAGGGGAAGCCCGGAAGAAGAGGGGGGAGGGAGGGGACGGGGAAAAGGAAAGAGAAGGGAAGGGAAGAGAAGGGAGGGAGGGTGCCTAAGGGAAAGGACACCAGGAGTGAGGGGGGGCGGGGTCATAGTTGATAGGAGGGGTAGATGGAGGGGACGAGGACATCATCAGGGAGGGGGAGCTGGCGGAAGCCACCTTGGGAGAGGGTAAGGAGGGTGGAGAGATGGAGACCGGGTGGGACATGGGAGTACAGGCGCGGCAGCGGGCGGGGGTGGGAGAGGATCGGGGAGACGAGCGGGTGAGGAGGATCGAGTTTACGGGAGGTGTAGAGGATGCGTAGTCGTTCGAGGAAGAGGAGGAGGTGGGGGAAGGGGATAAGATCATACAGGATCCGCGTGGGGGAGGGGAGACGGATGCGATAGGCAAGGCGGAGAGCATGGCGTTCAAGGATTTGGAGGGATTTATAAAAGGAAGGGGGGGCGGAGATCCAGGCGGGATGGGCGTAACAGAGGATAGGGCGGATGAGGGACTTATAGGTGTGGAGGATGGTGGAGGGGTCCAGACCCCACGTACGGCCGGAAAGGAGCTTGAGGAGACGGAGTCGGGAACGTGCCTTGGCTTGGATTGTCTGGAGATGGGGAGTCCAGGAGAGGCGACGGTCGAGGGTGACGCCAAGGTACTTAAGGGTGGGGGTGAGAGCGATGGGACAGCCATAAACGGTGAGATAGAAATCAAGGAGGCGGAAGGAAGGGGTGGTTTTGCCTACAATGATCGCCTGGGTTTTGGAAGGATTGACCGTGAGCAACCACTGGTCGCACCAAGCGGTGAACCAGTCAAGATGGGATTGGAGAAGGTGTTGGGAGCGTTGCAGGGTGGGGGCAAGGGCAAGGAAGGCGGTGTCATCGGCAAACTGGAGAAGGTGGACGGGGGGTGGCGGCGGCGGCATGTCCGCCGTGTACAACAAGTACAGAAGGGGGGAGAGGACGGAGCCTTGGGGCACACCGGCGGAGGGGAAGAAGGTGTAGGAATCGGCGTTATGGATGGTGACATGGGAAGGACGGCGGGAGAGAAAGGAACCGATCAGACGAACGTAGTTAATGGGAAGGGCGAAGGTTTGGATAGCTGTCAACAAATTTGTTGGCCAGAAATATTATATGTTACTACAAATGTTGTTGAGTGCGTATTACGCAAGTCACAAACAGTTAAGTTCCACGGGAGCTTATAGCTATTTTGTTAGCAAAATAGGAAAGGTCGTAGCTATAGAGGTTTGTTACTGTCATTTCTTCCGTCTATTTGCTATATGAAATCAACTCGTTATGAGCGCTGCCTCAGACGGCACGCGATAGTTGTCGAGCGTCGTCGGTAGATGGCAGCTCGCACGTTACCTCTTAGCGAGATAGGAGTGCGTCCCACATTTAAACTGAATGCGCGGGAAATACAATTGCGCTATGGGCAGGGATGAGCTAAACTGTGACTTTTCAGTATCAGTGATTTCTGCGAATGCTTCTTTCGGTAACTGCAATTCTTAGACGCAGTTTACAATTACAGTTAACGCACTCTACGAATTCAATTTTCGCGATTTATAACGGTAGATGTGGCGGTCGCAAATAAGAAGCAGTTTCATGAACACGAATGCTTAGAGAGGGTTGGATCCCCTCAGTCGACGACGTCAGGTTGCAACACCTGGGCTACTCTCAGGTTGTGATCTCCGTCTTCGGCGGTTGTGTCTGTCTGTCTGTCTGCCTGCCTGCTCGCTGTCCGTCCGTCCGTCTGCCTGCCTGTTCGCCGCCGTCTGCTGTCCGTCCGTCCGTCTGCTGTCCGTCCGTCCGTCCGTCCGTCTGTTCATCGCCGCCGCCGCCGCCAGCCGGTGCCCGCCGCCGGTGCCCGCTGCCGTCGCCGCCGGTGCCCGCTGCCGCCGCCGCTGCCGCCACCGCCATCCGGTGCCGCCTGGTCGCCGCCGTCGCCGCCGTCGCCGCCGTCGCCGCCGTCCTGACCCTGGTCTACGGCCGTCTTCGTCTTCATCCGTCTTCGTCTTTGTCTGTCCCCAGTTTCTGTCCTTTCCTCTCCGTTCTGTTCGTTCTTGTTTCTGTCTACCGTCATGTCCGCCCCCACCACCGCTGCCACCGCTACCACCACCGCCATCGTCTATACATCCCCTTCCGCCGCTTCCACCACTATAACTTGGTGTGCCCAGTCCCACCCCCCTCCTTCCATCCCGCCTCTCCTCACTCTCCCTTCACCCTCTATCTTTGTCGCCCCCTCTCCCGCTTCTTCCTCTCGCTCCTCTCGTTATGATCCTTTCCCCCCACTCCCCCAGCCTGTCACTGCAGCTCCGGCTAGGGTGGTGGCCCGTCGGGCCACTGCCCACGCCCAGCTCTCCCCGTCCCCTTCGCCATCACCGCCACCACCGTCTTCATCGTCGCCGTTACCATCGCCGTCATCCTCGCCTGCACCGTCACCGTCACCATCTCCGGCGCCGACTGCTGCGTCTACACCGGGACCTGTCCCTTCCCACCACCTCCCCGTCGCTCCCGTCCCTCCTGTCACCACCCGCCCTTCTGCCGCCATCAAACGCCCTAGTGGCACCCCCGCTTCCTCCGCCCCAAAAAAGGCCCCACCCCGACCTCTATCCCCACCCCAGGGTGCCATGGATGTCTCCCCACCAGACCCCGCTCCCCCCTCCTCCTCCTCCTCCCCACCCGGTTTATACAAATATCTCCTGTCCCGCCCCGGTCCTTCCTTTCTCGAGGCCCGGAATCTCTCCCTCCTCCTCCGCCAACATTTCCCTGGTGCCCCCATCTCTCTCCTTACCCCCAGACGGGACTCTGTTCTCATCTCCTCCCCCAGCCCAACCCTCCATTCTGACATCCTCTCCCGCCTCCCCATCACCCGTTTTGGTCCTAACGCCTCCCTTACCCCTGCTCCTTCTCCGTCTCCTACCCGCCAACCCCAACCAACGCGTCGCCCGCCGACCCTCACCGCCGTGATCACTCGGCTCAGCCCGTCGATCACGGAGGAGGAGGTGTTGGCGGAGCTCAAGGCCCATCCCACGCTGGAGGTGCGGGCGGTCCGCCGCATTTTCAACGCGGCCGGTCCCACCCGACTTATGCGGGTTTTCTCTGAGGACGCCCCCTCCATTGACCGACTCCTGAAGGAGGGTGCCCTCCTCTTCAATCAGCGGTACAAGGTCGACCCCTCCCGTTCCCCTCCTCAATCCCTGCGCTGCCAGAGGTGTCTGCGCTATACTGCGCATCCAACAGCTGAATGCCGCGAGGCCCCCACCTGCCCGCATTGTCGGCAAGCGCACTTCCTCCGGCAGTGCCCTAATCTCCAATCCCCTCCCTCCTGCAATACCTGCAACCTCCCCCATCCCACGTACTCCCAAAAATGTAAAGCCCGACCCCCTCCCACCACTCCTGAACTCACCGTCCCTGTCCGTCCCCTGGACGCCCCCACCCCTCCTGGCAATTCCCTTCGTCCCCCCCCCCACTGCTGAGGACATCATCAGGTTCCTCACCATCGTCCTTCAGAATGTCCATCCCTTTCAGCGCCCCCACACCCTACAACAGATCTCCCTCGCCGCCCGTTCCATATTCCACCTTAAAATGTTCGCCACCTATTCCAATAACCAGGCCCATTTCACCTTCTCCCGCCTTGACACCCTCGTTTAAATCCTTGTCATGGCGCGACAGCATCGTATCCTTTTCAACAACATCCACTCCCTCCCCGCCAACAAGAACCTCTTTCTCCATACCCTTGCCTCCCACCGCGTGGACGCCTTCATCCTTAATGAAACCTTCCTCCAACCCCACCACACCGTCCACACTTCGCCCTACCTCCTCCACCGCTCCGACAATCCCCTCCCCATTGCGCGTGGCGGAGTTGCCATTGGGCACCATCGCCAGATCCCCGTTCGGCTCCAACCTCTCCTTCCCGACCCCACCGAACACCTGATCCTTAGTCTCTTCTTCCCTGGCCTTACCGTTACCTGCGCCACCATCTATGTCCGCCCTAACGCCCCTATTCCCTTCGACTTCCTCTCCCACATTGACCGTACCTTCTCCTCTTACGTGATCGCCGCCGACCTCAACATCCATAGTCGTTCCGCCGCCCAGTTACGGCGGTGGCATCGGTTCCTCTCCTCCCTTCAAGGTGACCTCATTCCCATCCCCCAGCACACCCGTCCCGAATCCAACTCCACTCCTGATGTTATCCTCTCCTCCCCCAACCTCCTTGGCCGCATAACGGTGGATGTCCTGGAGCCTATTGGTAGCGACCATCTCCCTGTCCTCCTCACCGTTTCAGACGGTCGTCGCCCTCGCCCCGACCCTCGTACTGACCCTCCCCCTAAGTATGTCCACGACTATTCCCGCGCCGACTGGAATGCCTACCGGGATACCCTTTCCACCCAGGTCGATAGCCACCCTCTCACCTACCACCACCCGGACGATGTCGCCCAAGCCGCCTCCTTTCTCCAGCAGACCTTGTCTGAGGCCGTGGAGGCCCACGTCCCTACTGTCGCCATCCACCCCCACCGTCCTACCTTGCCCCCACAGGCCGTTCTCCTCCTCCGTGAATCCCGTCGTCTCTACCGTGCCTTCCTCCGCACGCGTGACCCGGACACACTACGACGCCACCGGCAACTCCAGCGACACATTCGTAATTTGCTCGCGGCTCAGAAACGCCGGGACTGGCGGCAGACATGCACCCGTTTAAATGCTACCCTACCAATCAACTCGTCCAAGTTCTGGTCGGCCTTCTGTCGCCTTACCGGAACTAAACCCTCCCCCTATTATCCTCTTCTCCATGATGATCACCCTTTCCCTGACTCCCTTAGTAAGGCCAATCACTTTGCCTCCTACCTCTCCGATGTATTTTCCATCCCCGATGATCCCCAGTTCGATTACTCCCTCTTCCCGGATATCCGCGATCGAACTGCCACCTCTTCCCCTCCCCTCGCCCCTGGTTTCCAGTACTTGGACAACATTGCACACACGGAACTCAATGCCCCTATCACTACGCAGGATCTCATTGCTACACTCCGCACGAAACGCAACACCGCTCCTGGTCACGATCGTGTCACCTACCGCCACCTTCGTGAAGCTCCTATCTCTTTCCTCTCCACCCTGGCCAGGCTCTACAATGTAGTCCTGTCCACCGGTTACTACCCCGACCTGTGGAAAACCTCCCGTATCCTCATGTTCCTTAAACCCGGCAAACCACCGTCCGCCGTCTCCTCCTACCGCCCCATCAGCCTTACCTCGGTCTTCAGCAAGGTCCTGGAATCTATCCTCACCCGCCGCATCCACCAGCATCTCCGCCAGCACCGCCTTCTTCCCGTTACCCAGTGTGGCTTTCGGCCGTCCTTCTCTTCCGACGACCTTCTCCTTCACCTCACTCATCTCCTTTCCGAACAGCTTAATTCCCGTCGCTCCGCAATCTTCCTCTCCCTGGACCTCGAACGTGCCTATGACCGCGTATGGCATTCCGGTCTCCTCTTCAAGCTCCAAACCTTCGCCCTTCCCATTAACTACGTCCGTCTGATCGGCTCCTTTCTCTCCCGCCGTCCTTCCTATGTCACCATCCATAACGCAGATTCCTACACCTTTTTCCCCTCTGCCGGTGTGCCCCAAGGCTCCGTCCTCTCCCCCCTTCTGTACCTCTTGTACACGGCGGACATGCCGCCGCCGCCAGCCCCCGTCCACCTTCTCCAGTTTGCCGATGACACCGCCTTCCTTGCCCTTGCCCCCACCCTGCAACGCTCCCAACACCTTCTCCAATCCCATCTTGACCGGTTCACCGCTTGGTGCAACCAGTGGTTGCTCAAGGTCAATCCTTCCAAAACCCAGGCGATCATTGTAGGCAAAACCACCCCTTCCTTCCGCCTCCTTGATTTCTATCTCACCGTTTATGGCCGTCCCATCGCTCTCACCCCCACCCTTAAGTACCTTGGCGTCACCCTCGACCGTCGCCTCTCCTGGACTCCCCATCTCCAGACAATCCAAGCCAAGGCACGTTCCCGACTCCGTCTCCTCAAGCTCCTTTCCGGCCGTACGTGGGGTCTGGACCCCTCCACCATCCTCCACACCTATAAGTCCCTCATCCGCCCTATCCTCTGCTACGCCCATCCAGCCTGGATCTCCGCCCCCCCTTCCTTTTATAAATCCCTCCAAATCCTTGAACGCCATGCTCTCCGCCTTGCCTATCGCATCCGTCTCCCCTCCCCCACGCGGATCCTGTATGATCTTATCCCCTTCCCCCACCTCCTCCTCTTCCTCGAAAGGAT
Source organism: Schistocerca nitens (assembly GCF_023898315.1). NCBI lineage: Eukaryota > Metazoa > Arthropoda > Insecta > Orthoptera > Acrididae > Schistocerca > Schistocerca nitens. Next base: position 322,527,287 of record NC_064616.1, read on the forward strand.
ACGAATCCTATACACCTCCCGTAAACTCGATCCTCCTCACCCGCTCGTCTCCCCGATCCTCTCCCACCCCCGCCCGCTGCCGCGCCTATACTCCCATATCCCACCCGGTCTCCATCTCTCCACCCTCCTTACCCTCTCCCAAGGTGGCTTCCGCCAGCTCCCCCTCCCTGATGATGTCCTCCTTCCCTGCATCTACCCCTCCTATCAACTTTGATCCACCCCCCACCTCCTGTGTCCTATCCTTTAGGCACCCTCCCTCCCTCCCTTCCCTTCCCTTCCCTTCTCTTTCCTTTCCCCCTTCCCTCCTCCCCTCTCTCCCGGGCTTCCCCTCCCCCTTCCTCCCTCCTCCTCTCTCCTTTGCCCATGGCATCTCTGCTCTCCCCTCTCCCATTCCCCTTCCCCTTCCTCCTCCTCCACCTCCTATCTTGGCAGGTCCCCGGACTCGTACACGCTCAGTGAACATTCGCGCGCCGGAGATCATCGCCGTCAGTGTTTCGTGTGTGTGCCTTCGTTTGTGTGTAGTGTTGTTCGCCGTCACGCCACCACCGTTCACGTGCCGTCGCCATCATCATCCGTGTTCTGTGCATCGTGTCGCCCAGTGTTAGTGATGTTTCTCGTCCGGCGTGAACGGCTCCATGTTTTTTCGATTTTTAGTGTCTACATTTTTTGACCACCGTTTTTACTGTCTGCTCTGTGCCACCTTTCTGTACTACTTGTTGCCAAACTCGAGGCTGAAGAGCGGCGTATTGTGCTGCTGACGGCCCGCCTTTGTATAAGGTGTTAAAATAACAATAAAGGAAAAAAAAAAAAAAAGGACGAATGCTTATTTCCCCGTCCTGTAATACATTCCATTCCAAAGATATTTGCTGCAATTCGCAGTCAACTAAATGACGACAGAGCTTACAATCAGCCAATAAAAATTGTGATACGAGTGGCGTATTTTGAAGATTATCTTGGTTGACATGGTTCAGATACGGATCAGACGTGTAGATTTGTGTCCAAGGTCATAACTTGCTATATATGTGCGTTTGCCAAGGCGACAGCAAGGAAGGGGGGAAAAACCATCAGATTCGTGACAGCTCAAAACACATGAAAACACGCAGGTCTACAAAAGGACATGTAAGGAACGTTTTCAATATAATATGGTATGTTGTAGTGTTGTGGATGTATCTAAGACAATAATGTGTTAGTTTCCTTAAGAACATGCTTAAAATGTATCTCGTTACTTTGTTAGTAATGTATTATTTACTTTGCTGTATGAAAATGCTTACCACATATCCTATTTCTTTTTTTAAGTGTCGTGCATACAGAGTGTTAAGTTTGTACATTCTCGAAATGGTAGAAGTTTGGATCCCATTTGGAAAATTTACCTGGACAAGGAGTGGCGATAAAACTGGAGTTTGCCTTGGCAGGTAAGGAAACGTATTTACAGGTTTTGTTAAGAGTGTACATGACAGGATTTGAGCTGCATGAGAGTTCAGTACCTTCACCATTGCGCTCTGTAACCAGACTGTTGTAAGTCATTATCATTTTTAAATCTGTACATCAATACGCGAAATTTCGAAATTTTTGGTCTTAAATGAGTGCCCACCATGGTAGAAAGGCTGGAGGGAGGTTCAATATTGCAAGGGCCTCATGGTAGGAGCACTCAATGCATCCCAACAACAGTGCATAAAAAGATAGTTTTGGTGATCCAGTTGTTAAACTGGAGGGGGTCACAATGTTGCAAGGGCAGATTGCCATATGTCAACCCAGCTTAGACCACAAAGTCCCTTACAGATAAGTCTGTCACCTCACAGATAAGTCTGTCAGCTCAGCCAGTATTCCATGGCATTGTTGTGGGCACTATCACACTCTAGCCATATTTTACAGATTAAAAGAAGGGCTAGAAAAGTGTTTGTAAGAACCAGTAGTTAACTGTTCGTTACTTTCATGTAGTTTATTTCACTACATACAGTCTTTGGCTTGTAAAGCTTTCCCCCTTTTGTGAATTAGTATGATATGGACAGCGCATTCCGCCCCCCCCCCCCCCCCCCAGATTCTTGATTCCGGAATAGCTGTTAGGTTGAGGAATCAAACTTGTGTTCCCGTTATGGTGTAAAGTCTTTGCACAATTATGAGATGCAATTACGTTGATTTTAGTTGAGAATTAAATGTATATTCTTCAGAAAAGCAATTGATATTTATATTTTTAGAGTTACAAGCAGAACTCTGGACATTTCAAAAGAAAGGACATGTGTCTTGTGATTGCCATTGATGGCAATGCATTGCAAAGTGCTCACATGCCGCCGGCCTCTTGTTTGGTATGTAGTTGTCATGTTAGGGCTTTCCATTCACTGGTACAGTTGACAATTGCAGGATGGTTGTTAGTGCATGTATATGTGCTGCAGTATGTTTCCTCAACACATCCGCCCGGGCTAGATGGGAATTAAGACGGAAATGGGAAGGCCAGACCATTTGCCAAATATCTGCTCAAGAGATCTCTTGTACATGTGCTGTTTCATGAATTTGTCATCCAGAAAAATGAAGTCAGGGCCGAATGCATTTCTGAAGAGACAAACACCTTGAAGGAGTAGAGTGTGACAATGATGTTGCAACATTAAGGCTCTCCATACCATAGCAACTAGACCACTGAAATGATCATGTTCGACAATGTTCCTGGGTGCATTACGTGTGGACTCATGGTAGCAGCGCTTAATGCACCCCTACAACACTGCCTAACATGATTCTTTTGGTGGTCTAGTTATTATGCTGGAGGGAGGCACAATGTTGCAGGGGCACACTGCCTTCAGATCTTTCAACACAGTACACTCACACTTCAACATCATTCTGACACTGTACTCCTTCCCAATGCTCGGTTTTTCACGAACACATTTGACCATGTCTTCCTTTTTATGGATGACCATACGTGACCACATTGAACAATGGAGGTGGAGCTCTTGGAACAGTAGAAATTCAGCAAATATAGTGGCGTGCCCTTTCCCTCGGCTTAAATCTGATCAAGCATGTTGGGAGGGACGCATTACAAATTTTTCAAAAGGCTCTAAGCACTATGGGACTTAACATCCGAGGTCATCAGTCCCCTAGACCTAGAACTACTTAAACCTAACTAACCTAAGGACATCACACACATCCATGCCCGAGGCAGGATTCGAACCTGCGACCGTAGCAGCAGCGCGGTTCGGGACTAAAGTGCCCAGAACAGCTCGGCCATAGCGGCCGGCGGACGCATTGCAGTATGGTCACAAGCACCAATGACCATCCAGCTGTTCTCAACTGCACAAGTGAAGGAATGGGACATCTTATCACAAGAACTCCCTACCAGGCTCGTGAATAATGTGGGAGGACATTGCAGAGCATTCATGACCATCCTTGGTGATCACACACCCAATTAAGAACTGTGTCCAGTCTTTTGTATTGTCCAGGGGGCCATAATAAATGATGGCGACTTCAGGGTAGTTATTATCTTTGAATGAATGCAACATTTATGGTTATGTCATACTGTATTTCTTTCAGTTACCTCCGGTACTGTAGTCAAGTAGTAATTTCTGTATATAGTTTCATGGAGCTACCTTACTTGGCATTGACACATAAAGTGAAAGTTAATTTTTTTTTATTTTGAGATTCTCGTCATTACAGAGGCTTATCTCCAACACAATAATTTGCTCGGAAATTACTATACAAAGAATGAACGTTATTAAACTATATTTTCAAAATATTCCTCGAGCTGTATCGATCTTGTGTGTCCTCTTTGTCTGCGCCCATTCTCCTCATTGTGTGCTGCACATTTTGGAGCCAGGTGGTCATAGGTCGTCTTCTTCTCCCCACCACTTCCCACCCCAGTATCAATTCTGGTATTCTGGCTTCCTCCATTGGTCGTAGATGCCCATACCACTGAAATTTCTTCCTATCCATTATGTCATATATTCTTTCTTTTATTTCCATTCTCCTCATTATTTCGGTGTTCCTTATCTTCTCTTTCCTGGAGATTCTTGTCGATCTTCTCCAGAAGTTCATATCTAGAGCTTGTAATTCTTTAACTTGCTTCAGATTAATTGTCCAGGTCTCCATTCCATACAGAACCACACTCTCTAATATGGATTTGTAGATTAATTTTTTAGTTCTGCTCATTACATTCCTTCTCCGTAAGACTGAGTTAAGCATCCCAATGACCTTCCGTTCGCTACTAATTCTTTTATTGATTTCTGACTCTGATTTTACCTCGATTCTTAAGATGGATGCCAAATATCAGAAAGTGTTTATCTTTTTGATTTTCTTTCCTTCAATGTATAGCTCAACTAAATCATTAGTCAAGTATTCTGTTTTTTGGTAATTAATCTTCAAACCCTTTTTTTCCTTATATTTTTCATGCCAGTGTAGTATGAATGTATGGGTGTGTGAATGCTTTTGGGGCCCTTTTGTTGTTTAATGTGGCGTGAAACTAATATGTGTTGTACAATCTGTTGCATGTACAACATTATCACCATAACAAGATCCTGAAGAGTGTGGCCTGCTGCAATTGGCAACCTACTGTATTCGTCAACCTGAAGATGTCCTCAAGAGAGTGTAATAAATTATAAATCAGGTGCAAGAGAGATTGCCAGGTGTCATCCTGTTGTAGGTTTTTTTAAAGGCGACATTTTCCCAGTAACCTGGGGGGAGCGCCATGTAAAGGTTTGTCCCTTTCACTTTAACAGAAGCCACATTCCTGACATTCTACCAGAAAAACAGCTTCTACCAAAATGTGTATTAATTCAAAGTGTGCAGTACACATACTATGTATTGTAGAACCCAATGCTGAGATGCTGTTTGATAACACACTAAGTCACTCCAGTATCAACACCTGAGTTCATTAATACTATGAAATATCAATGTGTCTTTTTAAAAAAAGATAGTTGGAGATTATTTTGTGTTGGAATTACTCCTCGCATCAAGCAGCAGGTGACTAGACATATTAAAAACATAATTAATGCTGAAACTATCATGTTTTATGGTTTAATAATGCAAATGGTAAAAGCAAGGTTGTGTCTCATTTAGTGTTGAAGTAATAATTGCATTTATGAAAAATTCAAATGAAAAAAATGTTAATACTTTTGGACAGAGTCTACGATTCATCAGTCTTCTTGTGAATATTATGGATTGTAATGTGATTATTGTATGTAATCTTATTGGTACAATGAATTGGTTGGTTGGTTGGTTTGGGGAAGGAGACCAGACAGCGTGGTCATCGGTCTCATCGGATTAGGGAAGGAAGTCGGCCGTGCCCTTTCAGAGGAACCATCCCGGCATTTGCCTGGAGTGATTTAGGGAAATCACGGAAAACCTAAAGCAGGATGGCCGGACGCGGGATTGAACCGTCGTCCTCCCGAATGCGAGTCCAGTGTCTAACCACTGTGCCACCCCGCTCGGTACAATGAATTGATGAGTCTTGTAGGGAGTATGAAAATAAATTTCTGTTGTTCGATAAAGAAGCATTCAAGCTGTTGGTCAACTGTTCTGTTTGTGCTAAATAAACATGCACCTCTCTACTGTGTTCAATAGTGCCATCAGGTCCTAATAAGGCATTGGTGATGCCTTATGATTGTTGCTAAAAGTATTATGTTTAACTATAGAACAACTTTATGAAAACTGCACACATCCACTCAAAAAGCCCAACAATTGATTTTATTGGTGTTGAGTACACAATATGAATTACATATTCCTGTAGTAAAAAGTTAGAGATGTGGTCAGGGAAACATATGTGAGGAAGTTGGTGTCTACTTCTATTTGCTCACCAATTGAAAGCAGTACAATACTCGAATGGGGGAATGTGACTGTACAACCATCTTGCATGAAGAATCAAATAAAGAATGTTTTGGAACTGCTGAATTATTTAAACAGCAGTAAGTGTTTGCTACACAAAGCATGTCACTATTTGACAAACTGTGTACTGAAAACATTACGTCTAAAAAGGACTGTGGGCGACTGTATTTGCCACTGTTGTACTTTGCAGTGGAGAGTGAGACTGTGTTCTTGCATAGAAACATTTTGATGTGAAATCAAATATGCTCATCATAGCATTTTCTTGTGGTAATAAATATGAAACTAATTTTCTGAAAGTGGACACTGTTCTGACACATCTTTTCATTCAGACTACTGAAAATGCTAGAGTAGGTGATATAAGACAAAAAATAGTAAGAAAAAAATAAGGCTGTAGATCGGAGCACAAGGCTAAAGAACAAATACGCAACAACATAAACATACTGATGCTATTCTATCTTTTACATGGTACTTAAGAAAAATAAAAAATCAGTACACTTATGTGGCAAATGGCACTGGATTACAGAAAGGAAATTAGGTTAGTATACTTTTGTAACTAGCAGATAAAAAGTGAAAAATGTACTTGTAATTTTCAGTCAAGATAGTACATTGATAACTGTAGATTAGGTTAAGTAATAGAGAAATCCATAGTTTATGGGGCACGGACTGTATAAAGTAAGTTACTACTGGTTGATCAAGATGGACAAGGGACTGAACAAAAAATTGACCACCTTAAAGGAATGGAATAGAGGAATGGATAAAAGTAGTTTTTTTCTTTGTGTATTCATAAATATGACTTCCAATGTTAATATTACTCTTAAAGTCAATAAGGAATAAATGTTTGGAAAATATAGAAAAGTACGAGCACTATTAAGCACAGTAGTGTAATTTTACCTTTATTTTTATGAAAATTATATGAATGCTCAGGTCTAAAGTTTGGAACTGGAAAGAAAAGCCACTTTCAACCTACAGAAGAATAGAAGTACAAACCACTTGAGAAAAACCAGCAAAGAACGTTGTAGTGAGGGTCAAGACCCAGACATTTATACATTTTTTAGCATAGGCTGGTGCGCTGACAGAAATATAGAAGTGAAGAAGGTATGATCTATGCGGCAAGCCATGGAAGGTGAGTTATAAAGGTAAGTAAAAGACGCAATGAACGGAAAATGAGCTGCAAACATAACTGACTCAACCAGATCAGTAGATATTGTCAATTTAATTGGAGAATAACAAACAGTACATACTTACATCTGTAGTTACGTATGTGAAGATGTCACTAACCAAGGAGGAATAGGGAAAGAAAAGTTAAATAATTTTCTCTGTTCTAGATTTGTCTGTTGTATATAGTTTTTATTAATATTAGTGTTTGTATTAAGATTTGAAACAATTAATTGGCAATTACTGTGAAGGTTGTGCATGTGACAGGAACATACAGGTGCATACAAGTTCTATACGAGAAGACCACAGCTCGTCATACAGGTAGTATGTACAGAGCAGTCTGTAGAACTGAAAACATCCAATGAGTTTACAAGGAGAATTTAGAAAGTAGTTTGAATAAGCAATGTGACTGGCAAATTGTGGTGCATAACATGAAATAGATACGTCTGATGAACATCGGCATCACCATAGAATATACCTGATAGCTGACTGACATTGTGCTTTGGAAAGAAAAAAAATTGACAAAAGAAACTTAACAAAAAAATTGAAAGTTCAGACGATGCAGGAACATCAAAACTACGTGAGTGATCTTACGATAATAAAACAAGACACGATATCCTTATAGAGGGCAGTACCAATTTTTTAGCTATTCCATATAGGATTTTGTCTAGTTTGCTATTATTTTATTTAATGGTCTCCCTTATTATGAATTTCGGCTTTGCCATTACCAGATTTATATGAAAGAGGAACAAATGTGAGAAGTAAATGGTAAAATACGTAAGTTTAGATAGAAAATGACTTACCAGTAATGAAGAGAGATTAAAAATCGTTACAACATAGCTTGCCAATGAGTACAAGTATACAAGTAACTGCCAACTGAATATCATATCAAGTAATTGCTGTAACAACTGGCCTCCAGATGGCGGTAGTAAAGTAACTCTCAAATAATTGAGAGCTCTTCCTCCGAGTACTGTGACTCATAAATATTTTTAGTCTCCTCCACAAATGTTTTAATGACTCGAATTTTATGTTTGGGATGGTGAATGGAATTTTTATGAAGTTATCTACTGTCTGAGTTAGTTCTCTTTAGAGTTTGTGCTCTCAATTCCCATCAATTCCTAATTACCCTGTAAGGTGCTCCAGCTCTTTGTTATGTAGGTGCCTACCAAAAACCAATATTGGTGTTACAGTTAGATTAGATGTTAAAGGTTCTTTTTCTTAAATGAAATGTTGTAATATCAGTGCTTAACTATGGAAATATGATTTTACAATTTCATCCGTTGCGTGTAATTTGAGTAGAGAGTAAAATTTTATGCTGGCTCGTGAACATTATAAGAAAAGGTAAATCGTTTTGTAGTATTAAATTTCTCATGTTATGTGTTCTTTAACATTCAATGATGCTTCCATGTTCTGGTAAGTATGAAGGTTAATTATGAACTGTGGTTTGTAACAGCCTTGACTAACATTCGTTGTGTATTAAACTACTTCACTGTTAATAGATACTTTTTGTTACATAGTTTTAGTCATGATAGAAATTTTGGATTGTCATCAAACGTCGGTAATTGGAAGATGTTAATTAGACTGTCATGTTAATAATCACATGCTAGCATCCCAGATAGCATAGTGAAAGTTATTATTCTGATTACGACTGCTGATTTTTAATTTACAGCAAAAAAATGTCAAATGCACATATTGACATCAATTATAAGTATTGTTGCTTGGCCACAGATCTAATTACAAAATACAAAAATAAAATTTGTCTTCTTTTTTATTTTCCATTGTGAACTTTATATTAGAATTAATATGCAAGTGTCATATAGCCATATAGCCATGCGTATGACTTGACACTCACCATGAGTGATCAGAAGGTCACACTGTCTATTGAGAAAAACATTACTATTTGTTTTCTCTCCAGCAAAGGTGTGAAATCAAGTAACATTTTGGAGGGACTCTAAGCATAGTTCATAAACACAAGAAAGCCGTTAATAAAATTTTTTCACAAGTGGTGATACGTTTTGGAAGTTCCCATACCATTTTATTGGATACATTTGAATACGGAAAAGTATTGGCAAGGAGAACCTGTTCTGGGCCATATCATGACCTGCAATGATTAATAGGTCACTGCTATACCTCAGATAGCAAGAGTGAGTATGGAGTGGAAAAAGTTGGAGGAATGCATTGAAAGTATCGACTTCCTGCTAGGCTAGTTTTGGTAGTTTTGTTTTGGGACTCAAAGGTGTGTATATGTTTGATTACCTGCATGATCGAAGGACAGTGAGTGTGGACTAATATTGCAAGCTGCTGGTTGATGATAAGGCTGCCTACCACAACAAATGATGCCAGCAGCCAATTCTCAATGTCCTCCTCCTACATGACAACACGTGGCGTGTGCAGCAGCTCTAAATCATGATAAGCTCACAAAGCTACATAGGAAATTCTTGAACACTCCCTTACACTGTAGGATTGTCCCCATTTTAGTACCACATATTTAGTTCATTGAGAAAGGAAATATGTTGGGAACACTGGGTAATGTCACTTGGGTTGAACAGTATATACTCAGGTGGATACGGGAGTATCCACTTTTTTCGTTCCATGAAAGTATCATGAAAAGCATTGTCACGACATTCTGATTTAAATTTTATATGGCACTTGTAATATTTTACTTTTCATGATCTGATCATCATTGTGTTAGGATGGACAGAAGAGTCACAGAAATTCGAAAGATCAGGGGCCAGTGCTATACAGAACTCTGGACCTTGTGGTTTATTTGTTTTCAAATCTTTCAGTTGTTTCTCTAGGCCAGGGATGGTTATTACTATGTCGTCCGTAAGTTAGTCTGTCCGATTACCAAATGACGGTATGTTTCACGATTCTGCTGTGTTAACGGTTTCTTGAATGTGAAATTTAAAACTTCGGATTTCGTTCTGCTATCTTCAACTGCCACATCACACTGGTGAACTAGGGACTGAATGAGACACTTAGACCATTTTAGCGATTATTTTAGATAGGACCGCATGCCACAGTAACTTTATGTTCAAGCAGCATAACACTTCCGACCGTTGTTTACAGATGTATAGCGTCCAAAAAAAATGATGATATCTCCACAGTCGCTCCAACTGGATGTCGTTTCTCACTGACCAGCAGCAAACCCCACCTCCAGTACATCGTCATCATCTATTTGTCGAGGAGCAAAGGGTGTAATTACAATTGAAAAAGCCCTCGCTTCTTTTATTTTCTCGATTTCACCACTTCCTCCAATCCATTTCGTATATTTGATACTTGTAAATCCAGCCAATACAGTGGCGTCTTACCTGTATATATTTGGACAGCCAAGTTACGAGTTTCTGTTAGTGCATTTGAGCCTTATGCCACGTTTACACCCAGATCATACAAATTTCTCGACTAAGACATAACTGCGAGTGGAAAATACACGAGTACGTCCATTCAGGGTTAATTTTCAAGGGTCAAGCAATCGGGTAGAGAAACGTTTGCACACCATAATGTTATCCCAAAACTGTTCTGTATCGAGTCTAAGCACATTTTAAGTTCTTCTCGCTAAACACTTTGGAGGAGGAACACCCCACGACGGATCTGTTGCAGCAGGCGAAATGAGTTTGTTATGAAAAAAAAGTACCTGTTGGAGTGTCAAAGATTTTGGTGACTCAGTGATTCATATTAAACATGTGTCTGTTTAGACTCTACAATATACGAGCGGAAGCTGAATTTTCAAAAGGAATAATACATTATGTAAAAACCTCCTTTAGGCTTGAATGTAAAACATGCTTTATTCCAAGCGAACAATGAATTTCTGTTTGTGCCTTCGATGTACCAACTGTACGTATCTGAATAACCACTATGACTCCATCGTCATTCACTTATTCAACATCAAGTGTGCAGGATGCCTGTGAATAAGGTGATGCTGTTGCAGGCTAAGAGGAACAGTAGTAGTGTCATAATTCTAGCAGTGAAATTTAAGAAGTGGTAGTGAGTGTATTGTGCAAAATGTGGTCGTGGATATTGAGGTTCATGCTTTAGTTATCGCTATATCATAGCTATCAAAGGAAACTAGTGACTGCACGATTCTGCTTTATTCAAGAACACAGCAGTGCCCACACATCAGAAAAAATATTCTAGAGCTCTTACTTCCTCAGAATGTTATGAAAATTTGCTTTGAGGACTACGCATACACTACGAAAGAGAATGTTTTACAACATTTTTAAATGGGCGAAACAAAGAAATATGCGTAGTGTGCTCTGGAATGTTTACATAAAACTTTACGAGTAGTCACATCTTGCACGATCTTGATTAATACATGTTACCTACACAACTTATACCATTACTGTGTGATGTATCGTGCAGATTTAATTTGCTATCTGACATGTTTTAAGAGGGAACCACTCATTTCAGAGTAGGAGCCCTACTTTAACCACTATGACTCGAATGCCCGCCGGCCGATGTGGTCGAGCGGTTCTAGGCGCTTCAGTCCGGAACCGTGCAGCTGCTCCGGTTGCAGGTTCGAATCCTGCCTTGGGCATGGATGTGTGTGATGTAGTTAGGTTTAATTAGTTCTAAGTCTAGTGGACTGATGACCTCAGATGTTAGGTCCCATAGTGCTAGAGCCATTTGAACCATTTTTTTAAATGCTCAATGGGAGACTGATGGACCACCATCAATTAAGATGTATTGTGATGAATGTACAGCTGAAATGATCAATAATGAAACAAATGTCTGTTCCGTAGTCACAACAGCCAAGTAAGCTGCCACTACTTTTTTATTAACCTATTGCTTTACTTCATGGTTTCTATGATGATGAACGTAGACAGTTCATATTTAAAAGTATTGCATTCATAGAAGATATCTGTACTGTAGAGAAATTCTCAGCAACCATTGCATCACCGAGGTCTTTCAAGGATGTGAAGTGTGCTAAAATGCGAAGGACGGCAAAATGGTTAATACATCTTTTTCATGGAATTCACTGGGGTGATCCTGACATACCCTTTGAAGATATGGTGATGTGGCTTCGATTATTCGACCATCTTCTGTGTCAAGACGAAGGAGGAGATCGCACGGATGTGTCGAATCTTCAAGTATACTGCTATTCAAGACTTGGCATTCTACGGCTGCCTGCTCTCCATCGACTCAAGAAGATGTGTCAAAGTAGTGTTACTACATCTGCTTATGAAAACTATGGCAAGCTGAAAGAGAGAGAGAGAGAGAGAGATCTATGTTTGTATAATAATACCCTTTCCCAGAAAATTTCTCTCCTTCATACCTGCTCTTTGTTGCCACAGATGACGTGTCCCTATTCTCATTTGTACTAATACTGCAGTACACAAGACGTGCCTATTTGCTTCCACCACCCTGAGTTAAATGTATAAGGTCTAATTAATGTTCACCAACTTGCGGTCTTTTATAACTGTTGTTACCTGCGCAGAAAACAACTCGTAGGTTGTGAATCCGTTATCTTGAGGAACTGATATTGTATAAATAATTAAATTTTCAATTAGTTTGTTTATACGGGATGCCACTCGCTATTTATTAGCAGAATACGAGACTTTATGAATCACAAGTACGTGTCCAAATAACCATAGACTGCTAATTAAGTTCTTAACCAATACCGACAAAGTCAGAAACATGTCTGTCTTCTGACACTGACGAACCAGCTCAGATCTTTCAACCGAACTATTTCGCCCGCCATTCAAGTTAGGCGCGATTCGAAGATCTCAGAAGAGCATCGACTTCCTTTTCGTTTAGCAGCTGGTTACTAATCTACTGGTAACTAACACTTTCGAAATGATGGAATGAGAACCTGCTACTGAGAGATGTTCTAACATGAAATGCAAGTAAATACACAGTGTACGCGATTTTTCTCACAATACCCACACCGAACAAACCATCTGTCATCTGTACCTCACACCACATTACGTTATTTTGCCACTGCTGCATTCTCAGCTGCTCTAAGAAGAGTTTTTTGTAGCCGAATATGATCGCCGAAAAGCCAAGAAATATTGCACATCATCCTCCTTCTGAGATTTCCAAAAATTGGAAACTTCTCTCAGACAAGAATCAATTTGGGAAATAAGAAAATTTTTCTCAAAATTTAAAAAAAAATTCAGCTATCATCTCTGCAAAGCCATACCATTCCACTATAATTGTGATTTATTATAGTTTTTCAAAACTTCGAATCTGTTTTATATTTTTCATTCTCAAATTATAAATTAATTTATACAGTCATAGACTTAATTACTTAGTGATACTCCCTGGGACGGGAGTGATATTTATGTCAATAGATCACTCTCGAAAATACATAACTGCGGACCAGTGTGCAGTGATTAGCCCCATGATGTCAGACAGACGTATGAAATCCGCATGAAAATGACAAATTCTGTTTAGTCATGTATGAGCCCTCAACCCAACACCAGCTGTTAAATCACGGAACCTAATCAACTATAGAAGCAACAAACCGAAAAACAGTTGATTTTCTTCATAGTTAGCGTGTGCTGCTTGATAATCTCACCATACTCAAAACCACGAGACATGGCTATCAACTCCGCTGTAAAACACTACAGTGATCTGGTAAGGAGCACAGTTCAGTATGTGCAGTGTGAGAATGAGCAAAGCCTAAATGACCAGCAACCATCGAGCCATCAGTATAGACTACTTCTGAACCCTGGGATGCGCCAAGGAGGGACAAAATTGGTGGCGGAGGGCCTCAAGATGTACGAAGTCTTTTGGACCTCATAATAGGTAAAGACGAGGCTGTTGCTGAAGGATGCACCATGCTGAGGAGAGGTGGTAGACGAAACAACTTGAGTTCAGAAAGGAGGGACCAGACGTAGATTACAATCGTAATCGGCGGCCGCTGTGGCCGAGCCGTTCTAGGCGCTTCAGTCCAGAACCGCGCTGCTGCTACGGTCGCAGGTTTGAATCCTGCCTCGGGCATGGATGTGTGTGATTGCCTTAGTTTAGTTAGGTTTAAGTAGTTCTAAGTCTAGAGGACTGATGACCTCAGATGTTAAGTGCGATAGTGCTTAGATCATCGAAGACCAGTCCTAAAATGTGTTAAGTGTCCACCACATTGAGTAGTTGGTCGTCAAGGTAAAGTTTCGATTGTGAGTGAATGGTATGGCGTTGACATAAGCACATGACACGAGTCTTGGCAGCTGAAAACCGAAAGCCATGGGTGAGGGCCCATGCCTGTGCCTTTCGTATGATGCCTTGGAGTTAATGTTCGGTGACGCCATACTAAAATAGCAAAAGTAGAGGCAAAAGTGATCAGCATACAAAGAGGGTGATACTGATGACTCCACAACTGCTGCTAGACCATTGGTGGCTGCTAGAAAGAGGGACACTCAGTACAGAGCCCAGCAAGATACCAGTCCCTTAGATATGGGGAGAAAAATTGGAGGCACTAACTTGAACCTGGAAAATACGAGGAGACAAGAATTTCTAGATAAAAATCGGGAGCGGACTCTGGAGACCCCATTGGTGTGTGGATGTGGTGTCGCCATGTGGCGTCGTAAGCTTTGTTTATGTCAAAGATGACGGCTACAAGTTGCTGACGACGGGCAAAAGCTGATCGTATGGCAGACTCCAGGTAAATCAGATTATCAAAGGAGCCAACACAGCTACTGGCTCACCATGCGTTCAAGCAACTTCCAGAGAACATTGGTGAGCCTAATTAAGCGATAACTGTCCGTTCTGGAGTTTTCTTACCCGGTTTCAGTACTGGGACAATGATGCTTTCCCGCCATTGCCAATGGAACAGGGCCGTGCTCCAGATGCAGTTAAAGATGGAAAGGACACGGCGCAGACAGTCCACAGACAGTTAATTGGGCACTTTGTTTAGGATGTGGTCTGCTCCTGGGGCTTTATCAGGGCTGTGGCACTGATGACTTCCCACTCTCTAATCTGGATAAAATGTGGTATACAGTCTGGCAACTAATCTGAGCCCACCTAAAACTAGTGTATGAAGATGGTATCTGTTCTTTCGGACATGACCCAAAGAACAGATACCACCTTCGTATAGATAAGGCTTACCGGACAATGATTTCCTTCAGTGCGGATGCACTCACATCACCCGAACTGTTACAGGAATCTGTAGGTTGACTGCCATGGGTATTGAGTATAGTGGGCAGGGGCACTACAAATGTGGTGTTTGTACAGTAAGTTGGGAATGTGAGTCTCACGAGGAGTGTGGCAGAGATAAGTCCCTGCAGTTGCACTATCTTCTGTTTCCTCGGTGGCTCAGATGGATACAGTGTCAGCCAATTAAGCAGGAGATCCTGGGTTCTAGTCCTGGTCGGGGCACACATTTTCAGCTGTTGTTACTGATATTTATTAATGTCTGTAAGCAGCTAAATGTCTGGATATCGTTATAATTTCATGGAACTAGTGTGTCGCAAATCAGGTAATTCTATGTTGTCTGAAGTACCTTTAGAATTATTGTCATATGGTCTTTAGGTAGCAGATTTTCCATTACTAGCATAGTTGATTAAGTTATTTTGTACCTCAGGTGAGAATGGAGTTACTTGTGTGGTTCTGTGTTTCCCTGCTATGGGGTTTAGTACCTTCCAGGCTGCTCTGCGTTAGTTGTGAGACTTTTCAGTAGATATATCATTGGCTCTCCTCTTTGATACTTGCATTTTTGCACTGTATATTTTTTATTGCTCTATATTTCTGCATCATTACAGGATCAGCAGCTTTTGTCATTGTGTGAGTATTTTCTGATAGTGTGTGTAGTGTATTCTCTTTGACTAATGTATAATCAGTTTTGACAGTTTCAGTTGTTTGTGGGTATTAGGTAAGTTAGTGAGAGGATCAATAAACATATCAAAGGCACCGTCTATGTTGTCATAGTCACTGAAATCTTCCCGCTTAACTTTTGAAAACATGGCCCTTAAATGTATGTAATATGTGTTCCGTTCTGAACTACTTGTTGTTTTACATTACAATAAACACTTTCAATAGTCATCCATTAGGGTAGATGTTTTGATAAGATACTGTCTTGTTGGACGTTCATTAATAAACTATGAACTTACATCTTGTAAACACTTCCAAAAACACATAACAGTTTGAGTTTTACAACTAACTGTTAGGCTCTTCACATTTAGTAATGGCAGTCAGCCCCCACACAACAGTTTTAAACCGAATGAGATGGCGCAGTGGTTAACACACTGGACTCACACTAAGGAGGATGATGATTCAGATTGGCATCTGGGCATCTTGAATAAGATTTTCTGCAATTTCCCTAAATCATTCTGGACAAATGCCGGGATGTTTCCTCTGAAAGGGCAGGGCTGATATCCCCATCTTTGAATTAGTCAGGGCCTGTGCCCTATCGCTAATGACCTCACTGTCAACTGGATGTTAAACCCTCATCTCACTTCATTCAATAGCTTTAGACTTCAGCTTTACCCAATCTTCTGGTTTTCCTAAAATCAAGTCACAGTTGGCCTACCACTGACCATCTTATTATTTGCGTTTCACTCTTGTGTGCATTGGTATCTTTTCTATACACATTGGAAGTGCCTAGCTTAAACTGTGGGTGTATGTAACTGTTACAAAAAGACATTGTTGTGCCTGAGAGGGGAGATGTCACAGACACAGTTGTGGCACTTGCAACTCTTCACATTTACATGCAATTGAGTAATTTTCGAAATACAGACGTTCTTTTCCACCTTGTGCACTTTACCCTAACCATGATTTGTGCAACATCTCAACATACAATTTTCTATTGCTAATGCAACAAGAGGCCCAAAAACTTGTCACATTATGACATTTTGTTACTGAAACATCAAGATTCAAGATTCTTTATTAGCCATTGATCATGCAAGAAGAAATAGGCTTCGTCAGTACATAAAATAATATTAATATTCCAGACACTATATATAAGGCATAGATATAATTAGCATATGAGTAACTTACAAATAACATAAACCTTAAGCAGGTGACTACAATGCTTAATACATATTCTTGTTTCAGATACATACAAAGGTACCAAAAATGAGTTACATTGTAGTAGCAAACACAGTAGTTACGCAACACATCATAACACTGGCAAATAAAGTAGTTACCTAACACAGTTGAAATACAAAGGTATTAGATATGAAATATTTTGTAACAGTATATATAGTAGTTAATTAAGTTAATTATGCAATTACAGGTTTATCTCTGTGCTACTCAGATCATAATATTCTTGCATAGAATAAAATGGATTGTCAGATAACCAATTGTACAAATTTTGTTTAAGAATTTTTGTGGGCATGTCCCGAGCAGATTGCGGTAGTTTGTTGAATATTTTTAAGGTATTCACTTTGTGTGAGTTACTACTTTTTGTTAGTCTGTGTCTTGGTATATCATAATCTGCCTTCCTTCTAGTGTTGTAGTTATGAATTTCTTCCCTGACAACACCTTCCATACCATTGTTTTTAATGTGTAACACACAGATATAAATATACAAGTTTACAATGGTCAACAGTCTTAGCCTTATAAAGAGAGGACGACAGTGCTCCGTGGGACCGACTTTACACATTATGCGCAGCATTCTTTTCTGCATCAACAAAATTTTGTTACTGTGAGAGCTGTGCCCCCATATGAGAAGGCCATATGTAATATGTGACTGGAAGAGTCCACAGTACATTGTTCTCAGAAAGTTCATGCTAATCATGTCCCTAAGTTTCCAAAGGAGATAGGAGACTCTTGAAAGCTTTTTGCAAACCTGATTTATGTGTTCTTCCCAGTTAAGTTTGGAATCAATATGCATTCCTAATAGTTTTACAGTTTTGTTTTCTATGGTTTTGGGTAACCCTAAGAGAAGCTGTTGTGTTTTCTCTGAGTTACACAGTAATTTATTGGATGTGAACCAGTGGATGGCTGATTTGAGTGATTCCTGTGTGTTATTGTCCAAAGCTGAGATGTTCTGATGTGAGGTGAGGAGGGTTGTGTCATCTGCATAGCATATGGTAGTACTATTTATGTGATGAGGTAGGTCATTGATGGCTATGATGAAGAAGAAGGGTCCCAGAACCGAGCCCTGTGGTACACCAGTACTAACTGCTGCTACAGGGGAGTAATTATTTTTAACTGAGACAAACTTTCTTCTATTATGAAGATATGACTCTATTACTGCTAATGCTGGGTTACATACACCATAAAATTCTAGTTTTGCAACCAGGGTGCCAAAGGGAATGCAGTCAAAAGCTTTGCTCAGATCACACAAGACAAGTGACACCATATTCCGGTCTTCAAAGGCTGTTAATGTCTGGTCAACAATTTCCAGGATGGCCGCAGTGGTATTTCTGCCCTGTCGGAATCCGAACTGACTATTGCTCAAATGGTTGTGTGTCTCAAAATAGCTACTTAATTGAGTGTACATAAGTGACTCAAATACTTTAGAAAATATTGGCACAATTGAGATTGGACGATAACTTTTAGGAAGATGTTTGTCACCCTTTTTAAACACTGGGATGTATCAACAGCTGATTGTCGATGAGAGGGCAGCTACAGTGTAAAGTCCTGCTGCAAATATGACGACATGTTGCTCAATGCGCTAAGGAAAACTGTGGCATAATCCCAAAAGTTGTCAAATTATTCGCAATAGCAGTATCTCACATGACATATAGGCAAACACTCTACTGAAACTTTTTAGTGACTGATGCAGTGTTTTCTCATGACTTCCGATTTGTTGGCTGTGCCCTGTCTGATGAAAGCATCACTACAGCCTTCATTCCAAAGACAATGCAGGGGAAACTACAGATGCTGTGGTACTGGAAATTGTACCAACTTTTCATGAACCAATGGAACCACAAATAATCTGTGAAGAATCTGGAGAATGATTTCAGTTATGGCACTCAGTCACCTCACTATGTTTGCCAGCCTGTGTGGCATATAGGAATAAGAGTACGTGCTAGCCCTGCTCCTGTCCTAGATTTTAGCCAATAACCTACAAAACTGAGGCCAATGTTTTGTTTCTCTCTTCAGTGGCATATAAATTTCTGTTTGCACTTTTAGTAACATTATTTTAGTCACAATATTGGAATGCTGGCTTAATCAAACCTGTATCAGATGCTAAATAACTATTGTTCTGAATGATTTGCAGAAACTTCATACATCAGTAAGCATTTTCAGGAGTGACTGCACAAGACAACTTCAAATGATCTGTGTCCTTCAGTGACATTATAAAATATTTACTCAGATGTTGCTTTAAGGCACTTCTGCACTGATTCAGTAAATGTTACTGTTCATCCCTTTGGCTGTGAACACTTCAGCATGATAATGAAGTGATTTACATTTATCACATAGTGAATATTGGAAAAAGAGACATGTAACCCTGTACACATATTGGTAAGCTTTCATGATTCTGAGAGGTTACTACTTTATTTGCATGTCTAAGGTTGTTCTGTAAATGTCTAACAGACTCTTGTTCATCAGGAATATAAAGACCTCAATGTGAGGTCACAGTAGTACAGTATACACAAAAACAGTACAGTGTGATAAACTGAAACAATATCAAGTTACAATGAGTTAGTTTTTATGGAACCAATAGTGTTACCGTAGCTGTTATTTAACTATAAACAGCAAAAATATTCTATTATTGGTTCTGCACTGTTTCAAGGTAAATATAAATGGATGCTGTGTGGCTGCAGCATTTCAATTTGATGCCACCTTGGTACCTTGTGTATCAATTCTGCTTATTATTTTAAACATAAATGTGTCAGTGCATGAGAAACATTGTAACTGAACAGTTCGTGCACATGTTGAGTATGCTCTCCTTCAGCATGAAAATACCAGAACACACACAAGAACTACAATGTCTGCAACACACTGATGATTAGCATTCACTATCATCGATCATCCTCGACACATTCCCAAACTGGCCCAATCTGATTTTCATTTCTTACCAAAATTTGAAGAACACCTTTGTCAGCTTCATTTTGATAGTGATGAAGCAGTGCAAGCAGAACCAAGACTGTGGCTCCATCAACAAAAGTCAAACATTCTGCAGTGCTGGTATCAACAAAGTGGTCACTCATTTGGAGAAACGTGTTTGTTACCATGGTGACTATGTTGAGATATAAATATGTACACATGAAAAACAAAGATGGAGAATGTACTGATGTTTTTATTTTTATTTTAAAAGGTTTAAGAGTTTTCACATGAAAAATTCAGAGGCATTACTGTACAGCATGGCCTCAAATGTTTCAATGATTAAGTAAACTCCATTCCCATTATTACAAATTAGCTTTTTTATTTATCACTTCTCCTAAATATTTTTTAATATTAGTTTCAAAGAATTCTTTAATTGAATAGAAATCATTATGCTGAAGCCATTTTTCTAGGACACTATGATATTTATTTGATAACATTAACAATCGGAAAGTGGAAATATGTCCTAAAATGATATGCTTAGGTAATTTTACTTGCAGTTATTATAGACCAGGGAGAATGTCAGTGCATGCAAATACAGACAGCAGCTGTTTCTACTACTGTATTCACGCACATCACATCTCGTGTTAAATATTTACATATTTTCCCGAGCATACATTAAACAATATAGTTGCAAACTAGGTGATGTTATTACATTAAGAGATCTGAGTGGTTTCTAAAGGGCTCAATGGGTGCTAATTCTAATGTGCAATTGATATCTTTCACCATCTAAAAATACACTTAGCGCCTGAGTAATTTTCCCTTACAGTGTTGCCTACTCCAAGTAAGAGTGAAAGGAAGAGCTTTAATAAGTTTCCTCACGGTTGCATGAGTTATGTAATAAAAAGAGAGCATAGGAAAGTTTGCTGCGCAGATTGTGTGTGTGTGTGTGTGTGTGTGTGTGTGTGTGTGTGTGTGTGTTTTGCAAGAGCGGTTTTTTTGACCAGTAATCAATCCCATTAATTTCAATGTTTCATTTTCATTTTTGGTTTACTTTATTTTAACGATGATTTCTTCTGTTTTGCATGGTGGTTAAAACACACTTTGTAGGCCTGAAATCAGTGTCTAGTGTCTTGCATTTTTTATATTATATTCTACAACATCTTTTTGTCCCGTTGCTGTGTCATATCATCAGCAGTACTAGGAGTAGCACAACTGACCAATTATTCAATGAGACTATTAGTCAACTGGGACTGTATTTTCTTGAGTGCAGTTAATCTGTTAATCCCAGGCTGATTTGCAGTTACTTTCAGAATTTAAAATAAAATCATTTAATTAGCAATTTTTGTAGACCTGTATAGTGTCCTAATTTAAACAGAGTGTCAGAAACAGAGTTAAAAGCTTGTAAGAGTTTTGCAAGGTGGTTGTGCTGAGAAATAATAGTTAAGAAAAAAAAAGTTAGTTGCTCCACATCTAAGTTATTTAGCATTGATGTTAGCCTATCAGGTCACCACACACACACACACAAATTGGAGCATTTGCACACATTAAAATGTGGTGAAGTGCAGACCTCCATGGATCTGTAAGTTATGACTTGTTCAAATTCTCATTACCAGCTAAAATGTGCCTTTATTGGACACGATAAATTTCAGCTAGGTGAGTAAAAGCAATATTTCTTCATTTTGGGGAAACCAAGTACTGTGGCAATACTGTCTCTTGTAGGCTGCTTGAATTTGCACACCGAATGACCTGATTGGCTAACTTCAACAATCCATAATGTGGAAATGGCACAACAAGTACAATATTTTTCTTAACAACTGTTTCCCTTCACAGCCTCTCCTGAAACACCCTAGCAAACTTATCAGAATGTTTCTGACCACCATATATATAAATCTTTTCCCACTTTCATTGGTTTTGCCATCTAACAACAAAACTGTGACTATGCACACTAAAAGGTGACATGACAGCAGCCAGTAAACATTGTGTCACATGAATTTGTGAGTGTCAGCTAGACATTTCTCTTATCATATGTGCTTACTATCAGTAGGAAAATAGAGGAACATTCATTAGTTGTTTTATCAGTACGCAGTATACAAGATCAATATATAACTTGTAACTGATTTCTTATATTTTTTATGTCAGTCGCAGGAAGATTTCTGTGTGTGTCATCTTGTTGTAAACTGAGTTTCCCATTTCAAGCCATAACATTACATTCTCTGATACTCCTAAAGTTTCTCACGACAGTTTGTGCGTGCGTTACTAATTACATTGTCAAGGAATGCATGTTGGCTAATACACTTTTCATTGATATAACAGTCTGCTTCCATAGCTGAGTTGTCAGCATGTATGATGGAGATACTGTAGATTCTGCTTTGACTTCTGGTACTACTAAAAATTTTTCCTTGGTTGGAGGACTGGAACAAACTACATTTTGCCTCATAAGATCAACTGAGTAATTACTCATGTAAAATAAGTAGCAAAAGTGACACACAAGGAGCCAAAGTTGCACAAAATTGGAAAGCTGCAATACAAAGCATACATTTATTTATATCTTGAAACAGTGCAAAACCAGTAATATTATATTTATGCTGTTTATAGTTGGATAACAGCTACAGTAACACAGTTGTTTCCATAAAAACTAACTCATTGTAACTTGATATTGTTTCAGTTTATAACACTGTAGTGTTTTTGTGTGTACTGTATTAATGTGTTTGTCAACTTCTGTGACCTGACATTGAGGTCTTCATATTCCTGATGAACAAGAGCCTGTTGGGCATTTACAGAACAACCTTAGACATGCAAATAAAGTAGAAACCTCTCAGAATCATGAAAGCTTACTGATACATGTACAGGGTTACATGTCTCCTTTTTTTCTAATATTCAGGATGTGATAAATGTACATCACTTCATTAACATGCTAAAGAGTTTACAGCCAAAGAGATGAACAGTAACATTTACTGAATCAGTACAGAAGTGTCTTAAAGCAACATCTGAGTAAATATTTTATAATGTCATTGAAGGACACAGATTATTTGAAACTGTGTTGTGCAGTCACTCTTGGAAATGCTTACTGATCTATAAAGTATCTACAAATCAATCGGAACAATAGTTACTTAGCATGTGATACAGGTTTAAGTCAGCATTCCAATATTGTTACTAAAATAATGTTACTAAAAGTGCTGACAGGAACGTACATGCTTCTGAAGAGAGAAACAAAAAAGTGGCCTCAATTTTGTAGGTTTATTGCCTAAAATCTAGGACTGGAGCAATTTCCATTGTCACAGCATCTGTAGTTTCCCCTACATTGTCTTTGGAATGAAGGCTGTAGTGATGCTTTCATCAGACTGGGCACAGCCAACAAATCGGAAGTCTTGAGAAAAAACTGCATCAGTTAGTAAAAAGTTTCAGTAGTGTGTTTGCCTGTATGTCAAGTGACACACTGCTATTGCAAATAATTTGACAACTTCCGGGATTATGCCACAGTTTTCCTTAGCACATTGAGCAACCTGTGGTTATATGTGCAGCAGGATTTAACACAGTAGCTGCTCTCTCAAGGATATTTTGTTCTTGCAAGATGTCATAAGAAATGCACTGCAAAACACTCAACTATCATCTATTGCTCAGTTCTACACTCTTACAGGATTAATTAACCTTAAGAATCTTTCAGCAACACTATGTCATAATGTGACAATTTTTTGGGCCTCTTGTTGCATTAGCAATAGAAAATTGTATGTTGAGATGTTGCACAAATCACAGTTAGGGTAAAGTGCACAAGGTGGAAAAGAACATCTGCATTTTGAAAATTAATCAATTGCATGTAAATGTGAAGATTTGCAAGTGCCACAACTATGCCTGTGACATCTCCCCTCTCAGGTACAACAATGTCTTTTTATAACAGTTACATACACTGACAGTTCAAGCTAGGCACTTCCAATGTGTATAAAAGAGACACCAATGCACACAAGAGTGAAACGCAAATAATAAGATGGTCAGTGGTAGGCCAAATGTGACTAGATTTTAGGAAAACCAGAAGACTGGATTAAAGCTGACGTCTAATGCTATTGAATGAAGTGAAATGAGGGTTTAACGTCCAGTTGACAGTGAGGTCATTAGAGATAGGGCACAGTGCCCAACTAATTCAAGGATGGGGATATCAGCCATGCCCTTTCAGAGGAAACATCCCGGCATTTGTCTGGAGCGATTTAGGGAAATTGCAGAAAATCTGATTCAAGATGCCCAGATGATGATCTGAATCATCATTCTCCTTAGTGTGAGTCCAGTGTGTTAACCACTGCACCATCTCATTTGGTCTAAAACTGTTGAGTGGGGCTGACTGCCAATACTAAATGTGAAGAGCCTAACAGTTAGTTGTAAAACTCAAACTGTTATGTGTTTTTGGAAGTGTTTACAAGGTGTAAGTTCATATTTTATTAATGAACATTTTATAGCAATGCAAAACAACAATTAATTCAGAATGGCACACATATTACGTTCATTTAAGGGCCACGTTATCAAAAGTTAAGTGGGAAAATTTTAGTGACTATTACAACATTGACAGTGCCTTTGATATGTTTTTTGATCCTCTCACTAGCTTACCTAATACCCACAAGCAACTGAAAGGATCAAAACTGATCATACATTAAGCAAAGAGAATACACTACACACCTTGCCTGAAAATACTCGGATACACAATGATAAAAGCTGGTGATCCTGTAATGATGCAGAAATATAGAGCAATAAAAAAATATACAGGACAAAAATGCAAGTATCAAAGAGCAGAGCTAATGGTATATCTACTGAAACGTCTCAGAACTAATGCAGAACAGCCTGGAAGGTAGTAAACTCCATAGCAGAGAAACACAGAACCACATAAGTAACTCCATTCTCACATGAGGTACAAAATAACTTAATCAACTATGCAAGTAATGGAAAAATCTGCTACCTGAAGAACATATGTCATTAATTCTAAAGGTACTTCAGACAACATAGGCCTACCTGATTTGAGATGCACTAGTTTCATGAAATGACAATGAAATCCAGACCTTTAGCTGCTTACAGACGTTGATAAATATCAATGGCAACAGCTGAAAATGTATGCCCAGACCAGGACTCGAACCTGGGATCACCTACTTGCATGGCTGACGCTCTAGCCATCTGAGCCAACGTAGACACAGAAGATAGTGCAACTTCAGGGACTTATCTCTGCCACACTCCTTGTGAGACCCATATTTCCAACTTACTGTCCACACACCACATTTGTAGTCCCCCTGCCCACTATGCTCATTACTCTTGGCAGTCAATCTACCGATTCCTGTAAGAGTTCGGGCAATGTGAGTGCATCCACCCTGGAGGAGATCACTGGCTGGTAAGCCTTATCTATATGAAGATGGTATCTGTTCTTTTGGTCACGTCCGAAAGAACAGATACCATCTTCATACACTAGTTTCAGTTGGACTCAGAATAGTTGCCAGATTGTATACCACATTTCATCCAGATTAGGGAATTCAAGTAATTAAAGTATCTATTGAAACTTCCTGGCAGATTAAAACTGTGTGCCGGAGCAAGACTCGATCTCGGGACCTTTGCCTTTTGTGGGCAAGTGCTCTACCATCTGAGCTACCCAAGCACAACTCATGCCCCATTCTCTCAGCTTTACTTCTGCTAGTACCTCGTCTCCTACCTCATTCTGGAAAGTATCAATTGCTTCTCAAATTACATGCTGACACATATAATTGATATTATAGTGCCTCCTCTGACTTATCTTATAAACTGTGTGTTTCAAGCTGGTAAATTCCCTGGTGTCTTGAATCCACAGTTGGCCCACTTTATAAGAAGGGAGATAAAAGCAATCTTGACAGTTGTAAACAAATATCCATCATTGCCGCAACATCTAAGATCAAAGAACACTGCATGAAAGAGCAAGTTTAGAGCTACTCTGAGAACAATAAAGTAATCTTTTCATCACTATATGGCCTTGAGCATAATTTATCTAATGTCAGACCTGTAATAGATATACTATGCCTGTCTGAGCATCACATTGTGTCTGATATGGAAAAGGTAAATATCAGTGGTTATAAACTAGCTGCACATATGAGTAGAGAGAATAAGGTGAGAGGAGGAGTTGCCATATATGTCAAAATTTATCACTGTGTAAAAAGCTTAGATACAAAAAAGTTTTGTCTGGAGCAACATATAGAAGCATGTGCCTGTCAACTTAAACTGAAGTAGGGCTCTTTTATAATTGTAACAGTATATAGGTCCCCTTCAGGAAACTTTCATTTATTCCTGGAAAACTTGGATGCCTTGTTGTGCTCTCTGTCATACAGGGGAAAGCAAATTATTATTTGTGGGGATTTCAATGTTGGTTCACTGAAAGAGTGTAATTGGAAAATGACCTGGAAGTCTTGTTTGGTTCTTTCAATTTGACGTCTGTCATTGATTTTCCTACTCGGATAGTAAAGGACAGCAGCACATCGATAGATAACACTTTTATAGACCAAGATAAGTTTAAAAACATAAATTCTTGTCCTGTTGAGAATGGCCTTTCTGATCATGGGGCTCAGTTACAGTATATGACATAGCTCCATTCAGTAATTCAAAACTAACCTCCAAAGTTGTGCGTTCAATTAATGACTCAACAATTAGGAATTTCAGGGAAAATCTTCGGCAGTTATACTGGGATGAGGTGTACAAGGGACCTGACACTAATTAAAATATAACTTATTTCTTGATACACTTGTAAAAGAATTTGAAAATTGTTTCCCCAAGAAGGTAGTTAAATCTAATTATAAGAAACCATGGAGAGAACCTTGGCTTACTAAAGGAATAAAAATATTTTGTAACCACAAAAGGGAACTGCATCTAACAACAAGAAAGAGTAATGACCCAGAAACAGTCAAATATTATAAAAACAACTGTGCTACATTTAGAAAGGTTATTAAAAAGTCCAGAAGCATGTGAATCATGTCTGAGATTAATACCTCTGATAACAATATCAAAATAATTTGGAATATTATTACAAGGGAGACAGGGCAACCAAGAGTACAGGATAATGGCATTACCATCAAAGCAAATGGAAACTTGACAAACAACAAGCCGGAAGTCGAAAACCTTTTGAATAATCATTTTTTAAATGTTGTAGAGAAAATAGGATCTACATGTTCATTAGAAGAAGCAAGGCAGTTAATGGAAGAGGCCTTACCCACACAATATGATACAATTGAAATTCCACCCACCTCTCCTTCTGAAATTAGGAGGATAATAAACTCTCTCAAGAATAAAAACTCACATGGAACAGATAGCATACCCAGCAGGATAATAAAAGCTTGTTCCCAAGAGATAAGTGGGAGTCTTACCCACATCTGTAGTAGCTCTCTGAAGCAGGGTATTTTCCCAGATAGATGGAAGTATGCCATTGTCAAACCACTGCACAAAAAAAGGCTGTGTCTGATGCCAACAATTACCGCCCAATCTCTCTTCTGACTAACTTATCCAAAATTATTGAAAAAGTAATGTATTGTACAGTAGCTTCACACCTTTGTTAAAATAAAGTGTTAACAAAATGTCAGTTTGGTTTCCAGAAAGGTTGTTCAATGGTAAATGCTATATATACTTTCACTAATGAAATATTAAATGCTCTGAGTAACCGGAAGTCACCTGTTGGGATTTTTTTGTGGCCTTTCAAAGACCTCACTATATATATATATATATATATATATATATATATATATATATATATATATATATATATATATATATATATATATATATATATATAGTGAGGTCTTTAAATATGTCTGCTTGTGTCTGTATATGTGTGGATGGATATGTGTGTGTGTGCGCGCGAGTGTATACCCGTCCTTTTTTCCCCCTAAGGTAAGTCTTTCCGCTCCCGGGATTGGAATGACTCCTTACCCTCTCCCTTAAAACCCACATCCTTTCGTCTTTCCCTCTCCTTCCCTCTTTCCTGATGAGGCAACAGTTTGTTGCGAAAGCTTGAATTTTGTGTGTATGTTTGTGTTTGTTTGTGTGTCTGTCGACCTGCCAGCACATTCATTTGGTAAGTCACATCATCTTTGTTTATATATATATATATATATATATATATATATATATATATATATACTTATGAAAATTGTTAGTATCAGTCCAAACAAATTCAGAAGTAATAGCAGTTTACATGGCTACAGCACTAGGAGAAAGGATGAACTTCACTACTCAAGGTTAAATCTAACTTTGGCTGGGTAAATTATGCTGCCACAAAAGTCTTCGGTCACTTACCTAATGGCATCAAAAGTCTGACAGATAGCCATATACCATTTAAAAGGAAATTAAAAGAATTTCTGAATGGCAACTCCTTCTACTCATTAGACGAATTTTTGGATATAGTACGTAGGTAATTTCCCCACCCCCCATCCAAAAAAAATATTAAGTGTCATGTAATATTTTGTGTAATGTAATATCTTGGATACACACCTTTCATTAACCTGACGTGTTCCACATCATTACAAAGTGTCGTATTCATGATCTATGGAACAAGTACTAATCTAATCTCTAATCCAGGATGTGTACACTGAAACTGTACTAGTGACCATGATGTGGTTGTGGCAACAATGGTTACCAAAGTACAAAGGAGAACTAAACCATGCAGAAAGATATACAAGTTCAGTCGAGAAAATAAAAAATTAGTAGTTTCTTATCTCGATGAGGAACTTCAAACTTTCAGCATATGGCAGGAGCTTTTAGAGGAATTGTGGCTCCAGTTTAAAAGAACAGTTGACCATGCTCTTGATAGATATGTACCCAATACAATGGTTCATAATGGGTGGGACCTTTATGGTATACATTAACCGTAAAGAGACAGAAATTATTGCATAACAGGTGTAAAACAAAGGGAAGGGCTACAGATAGGGAGATGATGAATGAAACATGCAATGTGTGTTGCTTAAATGACTACCATAGTGGAATATTAACAATTAATATTTCACAAAACCAAAAGAAATTCTAGCTGTGTGAAAAGGCTGTTAGTGGGACCAAAGTTAGTGTAATTTCCCTAGAAAATGAGACAATAACAAACTGAAGGTAGCAAAGTAAAAGCTCACACGCTTAACTCAATTTTCA
The DNA here is from genome assembly GCF_023898315.1 of Schistocerca nitens. NCBI lineage: Eukaryota > Metazoa > Arthropoda > Insecta > Orthoptera > Acrididae > Schistocerca > Schistocerca nitens. Next base: position 322,556,231 of record NC_064616.1, read on the forward strand.
AATGTTCCTTTACAAACGAAAATCCAGAAGAATCAACTCAGTTTAACCTTGTACCACTGAAAAGATGAATGAAATAAGCATTAGTGTCAGTGGTGTTGAGAAACAGCTGAAATTGTTAAAATTGAACATATCTCCAGGGCATGATGGAGTCCCTGTTAGATTCTATACTGAATTTGCAGCTGAGTTAGCCCTCTTTCAACTACAATCTATCATAGATCCCTCAAAATAATAACCGTGCCCAATTCTTGGAAAAAATCGTAGGTCACTCCCATCTACAAGAAGGGTACTAGAAGTGATCCACAAAACTAGTGTCCAATATCCTTGACATCAATTTCTTGTACAATGCTAGAACATATTCTGATCTGAAACATAGTGAGGCATCTTGGACAGAATAATCTCCCCAGTGCCAGGCAGCATGGATTTCATAAACATTGATCATATAAAACCTGGCACACAGTTATCTCACCCATACCATAAAGGGACTAACAGGGGATACTTTAAATGATGACTCTAGGAATATACTACAACTCCCCAATGTGTAACTCACATAGGGATCATGAGCAGAGGATTAGAACGATTACTTCACACACAGAGGCATTCAAACAATCATTCTTCCCACACTCCATACATGAATGAAATGGAAAGAAATCGTACCAACTGGTACAATGGGACGTACCCTCTGCTGTGCACTTCACAGTGATTTGTAGAGTTTAGATGTTGATGTAATTCTGTTCACAATTATGGAACAAAGGACAGAAATAATGTAGATTTAAAATGTAGCAATATAATAGTGTAAGTGTGTCCTGGAATAGTTCAAATATACAGGATGAGTCAAAAAACACTTTACAGCTATGGAACAATGTAGAAATTTATTGATATAACTTACAGAATTGGTAGATGGGTCATTTTGTAGCACAAGTACAGGACATGGGGCAGCAATAATCCATATGCAACCCTGGAACATATTCATGGCAGCCCCTAGGTTGATGTGTTTTGTGCTCTTAGCAAATTGAAAGCCCTTTCTTATTCATGGAGAAAACTGTCATTGATACTGTATTTCTGGATTTGCTTTAAAACTTTTTAATTCCACAAATCGATGATGATGACCAAGCTGGGATGGTTTACTATACACAAGGTGATGCACAATCTCATTTCCTCATGGAAGTTTGAGGTTTCCTCGATAACCGCTTCCCAGGTTGGTGAGTTGGCTGTGAAAGGCTAATTGCATGGCCACCTCACTCCCCAAACTTCACACCATAGGATTTCTTTCTCTGGGATTTCATTAACAACTTTCTGTATGTTTATCCCATACCAAACAATTTAGCTGACATGAAAAACTGAATCTGTGCTGCTGTTGCCCAAGTTATACCCAATTTTCTGCAATGAGTGTGGGAAGAAATTGCTTTTCTGTGGGGTGTTTGGTGCATCACAAATGATAGTCACATTGAACCAAAATGACACTTGAGGTTGTTGGCTACAACATCTACCAATTCTGTGAATTATATCAATTAATTTCTACATCATTTCATACTTGTAAAATCCTTTCTGACCCATCCTGTACTGGCATAAAGCTGTGTAATAAACTACCCCTAGCAGTGAGATACCTACCATGCAGTTCATTTTAGAGCAATCTACAGAACTTCTTAATCAACAACTCTGTTTAAGAGACAGAAGAAATTTACAATAGTGTGGTAGACTGAACTTAACATGTAATTTTAGTATAAAATCTCATTATTGTATACATTCATACATGAATTTATCAAACCAATTATCATGCAAATGATCAATTGTCACTAAATAAATATGTGAAGTAGCTCAATGTATTGGAGCTGTATATCTTCACCCGAAGTTCACACAAAAATGGGGAAAAACAGCTTCTGCTGTTTAGCACATAGTGTATTGTGAGTGTTTGCCAGTGTGCTACATTTCACATTTTGTGATGATGATCTGCAGTCAATCACAATAAAATAATATCTTGTGTGTAAAAGTCACTTCAAGTTCTCCTTTGAAGATTGTGTGCAAACATGAAAACAATTATTGGTTTGTGCTACATCAGTGCCATCTGGTGAGCTTACGGTGTAGTGTTGTGTTTACTTGACATTGTAGTCTGACTTCAGCTGTGTTATGAACATGAGTCCCCCTCATGAACCATGGACCTTGCCGTTGGTGGGGAGGCTTGCGTGCCTCAGTGATACGGATAGCCGTACCGTTGGTGCAACCACAATAGAGGGGTATCTGTTGAGATGCCAGACAAATGTGTGGTTCTGGAAGAGGAGCAGCAGCCTTTTCAGTAGTTGCAGGGCAACAGTCTGGTTGATTGACTGATCTGGCCTTGTAACATTAACCAAAACAGCCTTGCTGTGCTGGTACTGCAAACGGCTGAAAGCAAGGGGAAACTACAGCCGTAATTCTTCCCACGGGCATGCAGCTTTACTGTATGGTTAAATGATGATGTCGTCCTCTTGGGTAAAATATTCTGGAGGTAAAATAGTCCCCCATTCAGATCTCAGGGCGGGGACTACTCAAGAGGACGTCGTTATCAGGAGAAAGAAAACTAGCCTTCTACAGATGGGAGCATTGAATGTCAGATACCTTAATCGGGCAGGTAGGTTAGAAAATTTAAAAAGGGAAATGGATAGGTTAAAATTAGATATAATGGGAATTAGTGAAGTCCGGTGGCAGGAGGAACAAGACTTCTGGTCAGGTGAATACAGGGTTATAAACACAAAATCAAATAGCGGTAATGCAGGAGTGGGTTTAATAATGAATAAAAAAATAAGTTTATATACCAACTAACTCTGCAGATGATGAAGAAATTAATGAAATGTATGATGAGATAAAAGAAATCATTCAGGTAGTGAAGGGAGACGAAAATTTAATAGTCATGGGTGACTGGAATTCGAGAGTAGGATAAGGGAGAGAAGGAAACATAGTAGGTGAATATGGATTGGGGGTAAAAAATGAAAGAGGAAGCCGTCTGGTATAATTTTGCACAGAGCATAACTTAATCATAGCTAACACTTGGTTCAAGATTCATAAAAAAGGTTGCATACGTGGAAGAGTCCTGGAGATACTAGAAGGTATCAGATACATTGTATAATGGTAAGACAGAGATTCAGGAACCAGGATTTAAATTGGAAGATATTTGCAGGGGCAGATGTGGACTCTGACCACAATCTGTTGGTTATGAACTGTAGATTAAAACTGAAGAAACTGCAAAAAAGTGGGAATTTAAGGAGATGGGACCTGGATAAACTGACTAAACCAGAGGTTGTACAGAGTTTCAGGGAGAGCATAAGGGAACAATTGTCACGAATGGGGGATAGAAATACAGTAGAAGAAGAATGGATAGCTCTGAGAGATGAAGTAGTGAAGGCAGCAGAGGATCAAGTAGGTAAAAAGACAAGGGCTAATAGAAATCCTTGGGTAACAGAAGAAATATTGAATTTAATTTATGATAGGAGAAAATATAAAAATTCAGTAAATGAAGCAGGCAAAAAGGAATACAAACGTCTCAAAAATGAAATCGACAGGAAGTGCAAAATGGCTAAGCAGGGATGGCTAGAGGACAAATGTAAGGCTGTAGAGGCTTATCTCACTGGGTGTAAGATAGATACTGCATACAGGAAAATTAAAGAGACCTTTGGAGAAAAGAGAACCACTTGTATGAATATCAAGAGCTCAGATGGAAACCCAGTTCTAAGCAAAGAAGGGAAAGCAGAAAGGTGGAAGGAGTATATAGAGGGTCCATACAAGGGCGATATACTTGGGGACAATATTATGGAAATGGACGAGGATATAGATGAAGATGAAATGGGAGATACGATACTGCATGAAGAGTTTGACAGAGCACTGAAAGACCTGAGTCGAAACAAGGCCCCAGGAGTAGACAACATTCCATTAGAACTACTGACAGCCTTGGGAGATCCAGTCCTGACAAAACTCTACCACCTAGTGAGCAAGATGTATGAGACCGGTGAAATACCGTCAGACTTCAAGAAACTATCAGTTTAGTAAGTCACACCTGCAAAATACTATCGCAAATTATTTACAGATGAATGGAAAAACTGGTAGAAGCCGACCTTCGGAAAATCAGTTTGGATTCCGTAGAAACATTGGAACACGTGAGGCAATACTGACTCTACGACTTATATTAGAAGAAAGATTAAGGAAAGGCAAACCTACGTTTCTAGCATTTGTAGACTTAGAGAAAGCTTTTGACAATGATGACTGGAATACTCAGAAATTCCAAAGGTGGCACGGATAAAATACTGGGAGCGAAAGGCTATATACAATTTGTACAGAAACAAGATAGCAATTATAAGAGTCTAGGGGCACAAAAGAGGAGCAGTAGTTCAGAAAAGTGTGAGACAGGGTTGTAGCCTATCCCTAACTTTATTCAATCTGTACATTGAGCAAGCAGTAAAGGAAACAAAAGCAAAATTTAAGTAGGTATTAAAATCCATGGAGAAGAAATAAAAACTTTTGAGGTTCGCCGATGACATTGTAATTCTGTCAGAGACAGCAAAGGACTTGGGAGAGCAGTTGAACGGAATGGACAGTGTCTTGAAAGGAGGATATAAGATGAACATCAAAAGAAGCAAAACGAGGATAATGGAATGTCGTTGAATTAAGTCGGGTGATGCTGAGGGAATTAGATTAGGAAATGAAACACTTAAAGTAGTAAAGGAGTTTTGCTATTTGGGGAGCAAAATAACTGATGATGGTCAAAGTAGAGAGGTTATAAAATGTAGACTGGCAATGGCAAGGAAAGTGTTTCTGAAAAAGATAAATTTGTTAACATCGAGTATAGATTTAAGTGTCAGGAAGTCGTTTCTGAAAGTATTTGTATGGAGTGTAGCCATGTATGGAAGTGAAACATGGACGATAAACAGTTGGGACAAGAAGAGAATAGAAGCTTTCAAAATGTGGTGCTACAGAAGATTGCTGAAGATTAAATGGGTAGATCACATAACAAATGAGGAGGTATTGAGTAGAATTGAGAAGAAGAGGAGTTTGTGGCACAACTTGAGAAGAAGAAGGGACCGGTTGGTATGACATGTTCTGAGGCATCAAGGGATCACAAAATTTAGCATCGGAGGGCAGCATGGAGGGTAAAAATCATAGAGGGAGACCAAGAGATGAATACACTAAGCAGATTCAGAAGGATGTAAGTTGCAGTAAATACTGGGAGATGAAGAAGCTTGCACAGGATAGAGTAGCATGGAGAGCTGCATCAAACAAGTCTCAGGACTGAAGACCACAACAACAACAACAACAATAATAACAACATGAACATGAAAATGAACATTTTCAGTTGACATATTAATACAGTGTTTTGTATCCACAGTTATTTTACTTATGACAGGCCTACATCCATTATGTTCCAAAAACTTTAGACATACATTTATGAAATGACATAATATAAAGCTGTCCTTTCCCCTTTCCTGCTTTCAGCTTTTCCCCCACACCCCACCTCCCGGCACTGCACCAGGCTGCGACCTAGTATCTGCATACCTCCCTCACCAGAAAGTGCTCCTCTCCACCTCACTTCTACACTGCTATCCTTCCCCCTTCTCTCCCACACTTCAGATTGTTATTAACGTGACAGTTGTATTCTGGGCAGATCTGCTGCTGTTAATGATCATTTGTGCACAAGGTGTGCTTTCTTGTGTGTATGTTTTCTTTGTTGAAGTAGGCTTTGGATGATAGCTATAATGTGCAACAATCTTTTCACTGTATCTGTGAGCAACTAAATGCATCATTTTTATGAGGAGCAATAATCTGTATTAGTGATAATATTATCAATAGTTGACTCTGTTTCCAAGTCGCTTTTGTTGGTTCCATTACAGTTGTATTTGTGTTGTACTGTATTAACAGTTCCTCAGATTTTTTCTTTCTTTGTCTCTCTCTTCCTATGTCAATATTAAAATCACCACATATTACACACTCTTTGATTTAGTTTTTTCTAGGAGAATGCACATGTTTTTGAGGAAAGTATTAATATTTCCACTTAGTGATCAGTATGTACAGAATACTCTTAACTCATTGTGCACTGTACCTGTAATCTCAAAATCTTTTTCTTTACTTTCGGGTATAATTTGCATATATCATCCATCTACTATCATAATTAATGGCTGTTTTAACAAATATTGCCACTTTTCCATCCCTATATTCTGAACTGCAGAAACAGTTTGCTAGAACAGAATCTTTTATGCTAAAACTGCATATTTCATTCTCTTAATCCATGTTCATTTATAAACAATAGGTCTGGGCATCTATCATTTATAAGTACTTCTAATTCTTTAATCTTCATGTGCTGTACATTTTGATGCAGAATTCTGAGCTTAAATTCTTTTTCCTTAATAATAAATGTATGAGAATAAAAAATTCAGCCATAACTGTAGGCAGTGGTTCAAAGCATGATTCAATTTAAAATACTACATTCTTAATGTCATTGAAATTATTGACAATACAGTAACTTGTCATGAAGTATGTCTATGAGTATAAGAGCAGCAAAGTAGTGCCAAACAAATACTGAAAATGTGTGTAATTTATAGGCATACTATTAAATAGTACCAGAAAATACCCGTCAGCTGTATTGCCATCATGTCATATTCCATACCAAGATAACCCGATTAAGGAAAAGCTTGCTTGAATACTACTGCACAGTTGTAACACAATAAAAGACCTTGTATTGAGAAATTAGTATTCTTTATATGTGATGTACTTCAAAGTTACAAAAGAATCAGAAACTTTCCCTATAATTTATTTGAAATCATGGAAATTGTCTAATTTAACTTGCACAAAAAATAAACAAGATGTTCACAGCATTTTGTTTCTCCATATGTAAAAAAAAGTTTGTCATTTTAATGACCTTTACACAGTGAATAAATCAGGCCAGAGAAAATTAAATTAACTTTTCTTTATTTGTCTTTCAACTTTACACAATATTGTGTTAATATCAAAATACACTGCTGCAAAAAAATGCAACACCCTCAATGACTGTGATTCAGTGGCACCAGGATTTAATATGTGCATATTATGGGATTTTTGTGTTAGCAATTCATGTGGCACTCAGGAGGCCCATCTGTACACCCTCTACTTTGACTCTGCAGGCAGTAACTGTGTTGACTTTAGAGGTGAGCAGCATTTTCAACATTCATTCTAGGATATAAACACGGCCTACCCATAAGTACATAGTCCTGCTTGGACAGCTTCAGCCATTTAAAAGGGGACACATGTTGCACTTGTTTGGTGATTAGGGATTTCTGGGAAATTTCTGCTTGCAGCAGGAGTAAGAACATTTGTGTATGTGGCTAGGCTATCACTGATACCGTGGCACTGCCAATCATAGCTAGTCATGCAAGAGTTAGTTGAAGAGTGGATCTCTGTTGTCTTCAGTGATGAGAGTAGGTTCTGTGAGTGATGAACATACCCACTCTAACACTCTCTTTTTACCAGGATCTAGCTAAAAATATTTGAGTAACATAATCATATATTATAAGTCTTTGCTTAGGACGGTGAAATACTTGGCGTATGTACTTATCTCTTGTTGGTTTTGATGAGTTTTCTCCAGCAATTCAGTGTTAATTGGGGTGCATAATATTAATTGCTTCACTACAGAAATCCGAGGAGTCAATGTGAAAAGCTGGTGATATTTAATAACTTCATGTTAAATAACTTACATCCCTTTGAACTCTACCAGTGTTATTTCGATGTAGCAAAATAATAAATTTCTCAACACCATCAATACCATAACTAGGCAAATTGGTCCCAGTGATCTTACTATATTTTGAGACCGTAACACTGATGCAAAGTCCAATGACATAACTAACATGAAACTTGTAGATGTATTAGTTTCGTACAATCTTAGAAATAAAGTTAACATGGATCCAAAACTGCTCAAGACACTGTTAAGTATAGTAACATAGACCTTCATTACTCAGACCACCTTGCACAACAGATAGAATATAGAAAAAACAGCTACTAAAATCATACCAAAAACTTTTGAAAAGAAACGAGTTATGAGCAATAGTAACATCAACTGTCAGAAAATTAAACTAGCTGAGGAGAAGTGGGATAGAATCTGCATTGTGGAACGATCAGATGACAAATGGGATGGGATTTATAACATCCTATTGAGAGAGTATGATTCCTCTTCTCCCATTAAAGAAATGCAGACAGGGCCAATACACAGTCAAAGTGCAAGAAATAACCAACTCAGACTCTCAGGCCAGTCTTGTTAAACTCAGGCAAAATATTCATGACCTAGTTGTCCTGTAAAAATCAACAGGGCCGAACCTTTTCAAACAAAAATATAAACCTTGAAAGGAGAACTTTCAAACCTTAGAAAATAAGCCTACAGTAATGAAATCTCACAATCTACTAATGTAAGCGAGGCCTCCTGGAAACTCACCAATAAGTATCAATAAACCTCCACAGCTATGGATGGCAAATCTTTATCCATTACACAGGATGGTTATAACCGCTTCCCTTCTTATAAAAGAACCAAAAGCATTATGTAACTCTTTTAATAAACATTTCATACCACCAACAGGAAATCCAACACACACTATAGAATACTTGAAAAAAGAGACAGCATTGGTCGTATATTTTTTAGTATTGCAAAATCGATTTTCTGTCACTGAGTGACCATCTTCAGTGCTATATTGTATAACTTAAATTGGGATGCACTATTGTCACTAAGCTTACGGCGATCACATAGACTTAGTGACAATAGTGCATCCCAATTTAAGTTATACAATATAGCACTGAAGATGGTCACTCAGTGACAGAAAATCGATTTTGCAATAGTAAAAAATATACGACCAATGCTGTCTCTTTTTTCAAGTATACCTGTTATCTGGTCGTAGTGCACAAGACAACATGGAGTCGCCAATCAACACTATAGAATTGTACCAAGATATACCAAATCACACTCAAGCAGTGAGATTTGAATTTGATGAGGTTAAAGAAAATGATATAAGGAGGATAATCCTCACACTAAAGAACAAATACTCAGCTGGATGGGATGGTGTGTCGAGTGTAGTAGATAAAAAATGCATAAAAGAAATAGTTAAACCACTAACATACCTCATAAACTGTAGTATTAGAGAAATCACTTATCTTTTTAATATAAAAATAAGCAGTGTAAATAAATAAACTTACCCAATTTCTGATATTTATTACTGTAGCTTAGTCAGAAGTAACAACTAGACGAACTTGCAGGTACCTTATATCTCACTGTAGCTGACATAATCATCTTCAGAGATTCAGCAATTGTGTAGATAATTAAGATAATTCTCATTTATTGTTCTGTCTCATTTATGTACAGCTGAGATGAACAACAAATGAGAATTATCTCTCTTATGTTATATCTGATTATCTGCTGTGGTATCTCCGGATAGGTGAACTGTGTCACTGCAAACAAGTGATAGGTTTTGGCCTGTAAGAGCAGCAACTAGTACTTGTCTGGACCTAAGGTTAGCATTTTCAGTGACTCAACTGGCAAAAATTGTGAGAAGTATATTGTTAATACACTACGTGATGATCAAAAGTATCTGGACACCTGATTTAAAATGACTTCCACATTTGTGGCACCCTCCATCAGTAATGCTGGAATTCAGTAGGTGTTGGCCCACCCTTAGTCTTGACGACAACTTTCACTCTCGCAAACATACGTTCAATCAGGTGCTGGAAGGTTTCTTGGGGAAGGGCAGCTCATTCTTCACGGAGGGCTGCACTAAGGAGAGGTATTGATGTTGGTCGGTGAGGCCTGGCACGAAATCGGCGTTCCAAAACATTTCATAGGTCCTCTATAGGATTCAAATCAGGACTCTGTGCAGGCCAGTCTATTAAATGTTACTGTCATGTAATGAACCGGTTCTCGATCGTGTTGAATGATATAATCGCGATCCCTGAATTGGTCTTCAACAGGTGGAAGCAAGAAGGTGCTTAATCCATCAATTTAGGCCTGTCCTGTGATAATGCCACGCAAAACAAGGGGTGCAAGCCCCATCCATGAAAAGAAAAAAAAAAAAAAAAGAGACAACACCATAACACCACCGCCTCCAAATTTTACTGTTGGCCCTACACACACTGGCAGATGGCGTTCACCGGGCATTTACAATACCCACACCCTGCCATCGGATTGCCACGTTGTGTACTGTGATTCATCACTCCATACAACGTTTTTCCTCTGCTCAGTCGTCCAACGTTTACGCTCCCTATGCCAAGCGAGGTGTCGTTTGCCATTTACCGGTGTGATGTGTGGCTTATGAGCAGCTGCTCGACCATGAGGTCCAAGTTTTCTTACCTCCCACGTAACTGTCAAAATACTTGCAGTGGATCCTGATGCAGTTTGGAATTCGTGTGTGATGGTCTGGATAGATGTCTGCCTATTACACGTTATGACCCTCTTCAACTATTGGCGGTCTCTGTCAGTAAACAGGTGAGATTGGCCTGTATGCTTTTGTGCTGTAAGTGTCCCTTCACGTTTCCATTTCACTATCACATCGGAAACAGTGGACATAGGAATGTTTAGGAGTGTGGAAATCTCGCATGCAGATGTAGGACACAAGTGACACCCAATCACCTGACCACATTCGAAGGTTGTGAGTTCTGCAGGGCGCGCCATTCTGCTCTATCATGATGTCTAATGTCTACTGAGGTCGCTGATATGGAGTACCTGGCAGTAGGTGGCAGCACAATGCACCTAATATGAAAAACGTTTTTTTTTTGGGGGGGGGGGGGATCCGGATAACTTTGATCACAGGTGTGTTTGCAACTACTTTTCCACAGTTTTTACATGATTTAAGAAAGTGAAGCTTGTACACAGAGAAAATTTCGTCTCAACAAAATAGTAAGTAGTATACTTTACATTTATGTTTCCTTTGGCTTTAATTTTGTATTAATGGAACAAGTGTGAAAACACTATTGGTGTGAAATTGAGAATCATATTACAAATTGCTTCAGAGAATTCGTGTTTAGAAAACAGATGTGACTGCTGTGTTATATTCACCGGCTTTTGAAACATGTTTTCAGTCACTTGATATATAGTGATCATTCAAAATACCAGTGACAACAGAACTGGACAAGTTACCATAGTGTCTTCACACTGTCTTCACCAACAGGCAGTTTAGTTTCTGTGCTTGTGAATGAAATGAAGTGAGAGATAGTTTGTTGCCTATATACTACAAATAAATGGTATGTACTCATGGCAAAACGCACTTCAAAATGAGAATCCTTTTCAATGTGCAAAATAAAAATAAAGAAAGTTTTGACTGGTAGCATTTATTTATAAATAGAGACCTGATTATATGCATTATAAGAACTTATGCTTTAAAATGCATGAAAAGTGTAGAAAATATGCAAGATCAAATAATAAAAAAACATGGGAGTTACTGCGTGTATAATATCTCTAAGTCGAACCTGTGCATATCAGTTACCGGTACTTGGAGGAGCGCCGGCCACGCGAAAGGTAGGTACATTTAGAACGCTGATAACATTTTCTGAATTCTTTCTGGTAGAAAAAAAAATGGTTCAAATGGCTCTGAGCTCTAAAGGACATAACTTCTGAGGTCATTAGTCCCCTAGAACTTTGAACTACATAAACCTAACTAACCTAAGAACATCACACACATCCGTGCCCGAGGCAGGATTCGAACCTGTGACTGTAGCGGTCGCGGGGTTCCAGACTATAGCGCCTACAACCGCGTGGTCATCCAGGCCGGCCTTTCGGGTAGAGATTAGGAAGGAGGCCTTTCTGGGATTATTTCCTAAGAATTTGCAAAATGGGGACGCAAAGCGTGTTTCAAGAATTGTTCCTTCTTTGCTATTGTTTTTGGTAACAAGCAGATGCGATGCAAATGAGTCGCAGAGAAACAATCGGTATGTACAGGACCAACTTCGAGGTATATCGCTCGCTGAGGGGCACAATTAAGAACTCTATAAGATGTTATTAAAAAAAATCACTATTCTTTGGAACAGCATTTAGTTTTAATTAATACTATTGGATCACAGAATTATTTACAACAATTTTTACATTTTTCTACTGTTGTAAACATAAAAATCCAAGTAATATGCCAAATGTTCGATAGAAAGATTGTGTCTTTGGTCACTCAAAACATTTTTATAAGCAGAAAACGACCGTTCTACTTCAACTGAGGTAACTGGGCAGTATTTGGATTTGGGGGATGTGTGGGCACTTACTGTTTGTGCTAAAAGTTCGCTCGACCCGTTAATAAAACTATCAATTAGGCACAAGGGTTCAAAGCCTGCGTTATTATTTAAACATTTTCAAACTATTCTGTAAGTTTTCTTGGGAATACCTGAGCCAATGAGGACATCACTAGAATAATTTTATTCATTAACTGAATAGATGCATTCAGCGCCAAACCTTGAGTTCCAAGCCTTTCTATACTTGCCGGGAATACCTGAGCCAATGAGGACATCACTAGAATAATTTTATTCATTAACTGAATAGATGCATTCAGCGCCAAACCTTGAGTTCCAAGCCTTTCTATACTTGCCGGTTTATGGTTAAGATGAATGCTAATCACAGCAAGGTCTTTTTTAATACCAGAATCATTTAAAGCTCTTTTGCACTGGCAAACTGCCCAAGCCTCTTCACTATCGAAGTCGTTTACTACCCCTCTAAAGGGTTCGATATGTTCATTGTAAAACAACACAGCTTCGACCCACGTACCCCAACGTGTTACCACTGGTTTGGGGGGCAAATGCACACTTGGTAGTTTTCCCTTGCAGGTACTGATGCGAGAAGGAGTGTTTAGAACATTTTATTTCTGGATGAAATCAGTTTATTTACATTCACAAACATGGAACGTACTTCCTCAGCAAGGCGATGTACTCCATGAGCAAAGCACATCACATATATCAAATTGGGATAAAATACTCGGAAGGCTTTTCCTGCTTCGATCATATATGGAGCAGCATCTGAAGTAAACACAAACTCCCTTTCATCTGCAGAATATTCAGGTAATATTTCTCTAATACCCTCATTCACAAATCTGGCTATCGTAGAATCAATTACTTTTCAAAGTTCTCTGTAGACCGCTAAATAGGAAGAAGAAGGTTCTTCTTTTAAAGCACCAGCAATTACCTTTGCAGATAACGGCCACAAGTGTCTGTAGTTTCGTCAACTAAAATCCAGATAACGCTGTCCTTCAGCTCATTGCGTATTTCTTGCAGAACATTTACGTAAATAGTCGGTATGTAATTTCTGCACAATGTTGATTCATCTGGTATATTTTTAATTAAGAAATATTTGTGCAGGAAGTCTTCGAGGATAGGGTTTGTAATTTTGTGAAGACGAATATTGCTTGCGAAGAATGCTTCACATAGATCCACGTTAAACCGACTTTTGTGGTTACCTTTGGACAAATGCGTGCTACTGCAACTTGCTGTTGTCAAAAGTTGTTGTCGTGGTCCTTTCTTCTTCATTCCTGCGATATGAAGACTTCTCTTGACATGCTAGCTCTGTTTGAAAGTTGTTTTCTTCTTCACAAAATGTTTTCCTCGCAAACTTGAAAATGTAAAACAGTTCCGTCATGTGTAAATGTTCCAGGATGGTCAGCTGTCCACGAAACGCCGTTTCTGTTTTCGGGCGGCATGACATACAACATGTTACACACTACACGTCGTAAAAACGTTCGACTGTCTACAAGTAAATAGAAAGCTAAACTGAAACAAGGGACGTGGGACTAAAAGCTTGCGTATTTTAATTGTTGCCGACGCGTACGGTACGACAGTGGAGGGGATTAACCGGGTGCACTGGCGCAGGAACATAGACTGACTGCCTGTTCCTCTTCTGTAATGATTTCGCTAGGCAGTAGCCTCTCAGTTATCGATTGCACGCAGTTCTAGGTCGCGGTCAATCTGTGAGACATCAAAACCAGATCGAGCTATAGACCTCCCGTCTAAATTTTTAAAATATTGTAAACATACAATGAAAATATGCATTGTCACTAGTTTTTAGTTAAAATCTTCAATGATCAGTGAAAAGGAGCCAAATATTTAAATGCATATGCAACATGCAAATGCATATAATTGCAGTCTCTAAATTATAACCAAACGGAAGAAATAAAATGAGCAGAATATACAGTGAGCACATATACGTATAATAATGTAGATAAAAATGGATGAAAGGTAGATGGAGAGAAACAGTTCATCATATTCCAACCTTGCTTAGATTCGGTATTGTGGGACAGACCACTCATGAGTGGCCACATCCTCTGAAAAAATTAACATGTCCATCCTCACTGTCCAACCTTGCCTATAAGGAGAGGTTCCCACCAGTGGGACAGACTTTTTGAAACAATCTATGAGGTGATGTAGGTTAAGGTCAAAGGAAATGACACCCTGCAACCATTCACCCTGGTGGGCCATCATTTTCAGTAACGGCAACGCCACCTAGATGGCGTTGGTAATGGACGAAATAAAGATTCAGAATTTCGCGTCATGATCTATACGTTCAATAATGAAAGCACTTCACATAGTGGTTGCATAGTGTAATGGTGAAGGTATCGAACTCACGTACAGTGTGTTGTTGGTTCGAATCTCGGCAGTTGTACTTAACTGCAATAACATTGATGAGAAGGCAGATGACAAAATGAAAGTAATTAAATCGAAATTAATAATACCAATAATCAAAATCACATGAACTATGATTCCAAATGAGAAAGGCGGATAGGTAGAAATATGAGCGCAAATGATGAACCTTATGCGATGACTGGCAAATGAATAAAAAATACATTTAAACCAATTAATTGCATAAAAATAATGATCAAACTCATTTCGATAGAGATCTAATAATAAATATGTGTATATCACGAGATTTGAACTGCATGGGATGTCAGTACCTTCGCCATTACGCTATGTAACCGGACTGTAGGCCCTTATTGGTATTAAATCTATACACCAATACGCGAAATATTTACTTAATATTTACTTTCAAATCAGTGCACACCAGGATGAAAGACAGTACGGCACCTGCATCCCTTACGGATAGTTTTGAAGAGTCGATTCTCTACTTTCTATATCAATAAGTTAAATTCAATGTTGCGGGATGGACCACGTATCTGCGGTCACGTCCTCCAAAAATTAATGTCTCTAATCTGAGCCTTATCCTAATAGCTCGCAACTTTTTTTTTTTTTTCCTTTATTGAATTTCAATTCCCCCCGAAGGGGGCGGGCTGGCAGCAGCTTAGTATGCCGCTCTTCAGCCTACAGACTTTGTGAGAAAGATGAAGAGAATAAATAATAAAAACAGGCAATAAAATCGGAGACTTAAAGAGTAACATGGCGTAAAGAAATCGTGGAACTTAAAACAAAGAACAGAGGGATGATGAAGCTAATAAAATACATAGAAGCAGACAGGTAAAACAATAGACAGACAATTAAAAAACACGGCGACAGTCCGGATTCTGTTCGCAAAAGACATAAAATTCACACCTAGCGACAGCATGGTTTCTGTTCGCAAGACGAGAAAGACGAACAACACTGAATAGTCACTGGAACACTGCACTAAAAAGTTGGCAAACGTGACATACCACAGCCGAGAGCAGGTGGGAGGAAACTGGACAGATGATGGGAAAACAAAAAAGGGGGGAAAGGAGAGTAAAAGCGAAGGGGGGAACCGGGAAAGGAGCTGACGGAGGATGAGGACCCATAAGAGGGGTGGGGGGCAGACACGACAGGGAGTGGGGTAGGCAGAGGAGGGGAATACAAAAGGACTTGGGGGGGGAGAAGGGAGAGGTTTAGTGGGGAGAAAACAGGACGGAAGGGGGGAAGAGGGAGCCCAGGGAAAGGACAGAGGAAAGGAGGGGGAGTGAGGATCAGAGTTGATAGGAGGGATAAATGGAGGGAGAGAGGGCATCGTCCAGGAGGGGAAGTTGATGGAAGCCACCTTGGGAAAGGAGATGTAGTGTGTAGAGATGGAGGGTAGGGGGGACACAATGGGGAAGACGTGGCAGGGGGCGGCGATGGGAGAGGAGAGGAGCAACCAGGGGGTGAGGGGGTTCAAGACGGCGGGAGGTGTAGAGGATGCGGATATGTTCGAGGAATAGGAGGAGATGGGGGAAAGGAATGAGATCATAGAGGATCTGCGTGGGGGACGGGAGGCGTATACGGAAGGCGAGGTGGAGTGCATGACGCTCAAGGATCTGGAGGGACTTATAGAATTTGGGGGGGGGGGCAGATATCCAGGCAGGACTGGCATAACAGAGGATGGGACAAATTAAGGATTTGTAGGTGTGGAGGATGGTAGAGGGATGCAATCCCCATGTCCGGCCAGAGAGGAGTTTGAGGAGTCGGAGGCGGTTGTGGGCTTTGGATTGGATGGAGCGGAGATGAGGGATCCAGGTGAGGTGACGGTCAATGGTAAGGCCAAGGTAAGTGAGGGTGGGGGTGAGGTGGACAGGACGTGTGCACACAGTAAGGGAGAAATCCAGGAGCCGGAAGGAGCGAGAGGTACGACCTACGAGGATTGCCTGGGTCTTGGAAGGATTGAGTTTCAGGAGCCACTGGTTACACCATGCAGCAAAAAGGTCAAGGTGATTCTGGAGAAGGCGTTGGGACCGTTGGAAGGTAGGAGCGAGGGCGAGGAATGCGGTGTCATCAGCATATTGCAAGAGGTGTACTGGAGGGGGGGAGGGGGGGTTGGAGCATATCCGCCGTGTACAGGAGGTAGATGAGAGGGGAGAGGACAGAGCCCTGGGGCACACCTGCAGAGGGGTAGAAGGTGTGGGAATTGGCATTATGGATGGTAACATAGGAGGGGCGGTGACACCTGCAGAGGGGTAGAAGGTGTGGGAATTGGCATTATGGATGGTAACATAGGATGGGCGGTGGGAGAGGAAGGAGGCCACCAGACGGATGTAGTTGATAGGAAGGGCGTAGGTTTGGAGTTTAAACAGGAGACCGGGATGCCAGACACGGTCGTAGGCCTTTTCGAGGTCAAGTGAGACAAAAATGGCGGAGCGACGGGAGTTAAGCTGGAGGGAGAGGAGCAAGTGAGGCAGAGGAGTTGGTCATCAGCAGAGAAGGAAGGTCGAAAGCCACATTGGGTGTTTGGGAGGAGGTGGTTTTGGTGGAGGTGGATGCGCCATAGGACGATAGGAAGAGGCATCAGATGGAGGCTTGTTGGGTTTGGATAACATCAGGATAAGGGAGGTTTTCCACAGGTCGGGATAGAAGCCAGTGGCAAGGATGACATTGTAGAGGGTGGCAAGGATGGAAAGGAAGGAGGGAGGGCAGTGTTTGAGGTGGATAGCTCGCAACTTTTTTTTTTTTTTCCTTATTGAATTTCAATTCCCCCCGAAGGGGGCGGGCTGGCAGCAGCTTACTACGCCGCTCTTCAGCCTACAGAAGTTGTGTTAAAAAGATGAAGATAAGAAAAAATAACAGTTGGCGATAAATTCGGTGACTTAAAGGTAAAATGGCAGAAAATTCTAGAACTTAAAACATAAAACACAGGGTTGATGATACTAAGAAAATACACAAGAAGCAGAAAAATAACAGACAGACAGTTAAAAAACACGGCGACAGTCTGGTTTCTGTTCGCAAAATATAAAATGCACACCCAGCGACAGCATGATTTCTGTTCGCATCACTGTGGAAGGACGCACAACACTGAACACTCACTTAAACATGGCACTAAAAAGTGGGCACAAACATGACATACCACAGCCGAGAGCAGGTGGGGGGGAAACAGGACAGATGACGGAGAAATAAAAAAGGGAGGGAAGGAGAGGAAAAGGGGAAGGGTGGGAGGGGGGAAAGAAGCCAGTGGAGAATGAGGACCCATAAGAGGGGTGGGGGGCGCTGAGCAGACGGGCCAGGGAGTGGGGAAGGCAGAGGAGGGGAATGCAAAAGGACTCGGGGGGGGGGGGGAGAAGGGACCTAGGGGGAGGATGGGCGGGGAGAAAACACAGGAGGGAAGGGGGGAGGAAGAGGGAGCCCAGGGAAAGGACGGAGGAAAGGAGGGGGAGTGAGGATCAGAGTTGATAGGAAGGATAAATGGAGGGAGAGAGGGCATCATCCGGGAGGGGGAGTTGACGGAAGCCACCTTGGGAAAGGAGATGGAGGGTGTAGAGATGGAGGGTAGGGGGGACACAACGGTGAAGACGTGGCAGGGGGCGGGGATGGGAGAGGAGAGGAGCTACCAGGGGGTGAGGGGGTTCAAGACGGCGGGAGGTGTAGAGGATGCGGATATGTTCGAGGAATAGGAGGAGATGGGGGAAAGGAATGAGATCATAGAGGATCCGCGTGGGGGACGGGAGGCGTATACGGAAGGCAAGGCGGAGTGCATGACGCTCAAGGATCTGGAGGGACTGATAGAATTTGGGGGGGGGGCAGATATCCAGGCAGGACTGGCATAACAGAGGATGGGACAAATTAAGGATTTGTAGGTGTGGAGGATGGTAGAGGGGTGCAATCCCCATGTCCGGCCAGAGAGGAGTTTGAGGAGTCGGAGGCGGTTGTGGGCTTTGGATTGGATGGAGCGGAGATGAGGGATCCAGGTGAGGTGACGGTCAATGGTAAGGCCAAGGTAAGTGAGGGTGGGGGTGAGGTGGACAGGACGTGTGCACACAGTAAGGGAGAAATCCAGGAGCTGGAAGGAGCGAGAGGTACGACCTACGAGGATTGCCTGGGTCTTGGAAGGATTGAGTTTCAGGAGCCACTGGTTACACCATGCAGCAAAAAGATCAAGGTGATTCTGGAGAATGCGTTGGGACCGTTGGAAGGTAGGAGCGAGGGCGAGGAATGCGGTGTCATCAGCATATTGCAAGAGGTGTACTGGAGGGGGGGAGGGGGGGGTTGGAGCATATCCGCCGTGTACAGGAGGTAGATGAGAGGGGAGAGGACAGAGCCCTGGGGCACACCTGCAGAGGGGTAGAAGGTGTGGGAATTGGCATTATGGATGGTAACATAGGAGGGGCGGTGACACCTGCAGAGGGGTAGAAGGTGTGGGAATTGGCATTATGGATGGTAACATAGGAGGGGCGGTGGGAGAGGAAGGAGGCCACCAGACGGATGTAGTTGATAGGAAGGGTGTAGGTTTGGAGTTTAAACAGGAGACCGGGATGCCAGACACGGTCGTAGGCCTTTTTGAGGTCAAGTGAGACAAAAATGGCGGAGCGACGGGAGTTAAGCTGGAGGGAGAGGAGCAAGTGAGGCAGAGGAGTTGGTCATCAGCAGAGAAGGAAGGTCGAAAGCCACATTGGGTGTTTGGGAGGAGGTGGTTTTGGTGGAGGTGGATGCGCCATAGGACGATAGGAAGAGGCATCAGATGGAGGCTTGTTGGGTTTGGATAACATCAGGATAAGGGAGGTTTTCCACAGGTCGGGATAGAAGCCAGTGGCAAGGATGACATTGTAGAGGGTGGCAAGGATGGAAAGGAAGGAGGGAGGGCAGTGTTTCAGGTGGATAGCTCGCAACTTTTTTGTTTTTTTTTTTTTTTTTTTTTTTCCTTTATTGTAATTTTCATCACCTTACATAAGGCGGGCTGGCAGCAGCTGGGTACGCCGCTCTTCAGCCTTGAGATTTACAATAAGTAAGAAATAGAGGGGACACAGAGAATACAATCAAAAATGGCGGGCAAAACAATGGAGACACCAAAAAACAAAAAACACGGAGCCGTTCACGCCTGACGAGAAAACATCACTGACACTCGTGGACACGGCGCACAAAACAGGGACGATGGCGATGGTACACGTGAACAGTGGCGGCGTTCCGGCGAACAAACACTAGACACAAACGAAGACACACACACACGAGACACTAATGGCGATGACCTCCGGCGCGCGAATGTTCACTATGCGTGTGCGAGTCCGGGGACCTGCCAAGAGAGGAGGAGGAGGAAGGGGAGTGGGAGAGCGAGAAGGGAGAGCAGAGATGCCACGGGCAGGGGAGAAAGGGGGGAGAGAGGAAGGGGGAGGGGAAGCCCGGGGGAAGAGCGGTGGAGGGAGGTGACGGGGAAAAAGGAAAGAGAAGGGAAGGGAAGAGAAGGGAGGGAGGGTGCCTAAAGGAAAGGACACAGGAAGTGGGGGGGGGCAGGGTCAAAGTTGATAGGAGGGGTAGATGGAGGGGAGGAGGACATCATCAGGGAGGGGGAGCTGGCGGAAGCCACCTTGGGAGAGGGTGAGGAGGGTGGAGAGATGGAGACGGGGTGGGACATGGGAGTACAGGCGCGGCAGCGGGCGGGGGTGGGAGATCATCGGGGAGACGAGTGGGTGAGGAGGATCGAGTTTACGGGAGGTGTATAGGATTCGTATCCTTTCGAGGAAGAGGAGGAGGTGGGGGAAGGGGATAAGATCATACAGGAACCGCGTGGGGGAGGGGAGACGGATGCGATAGGCAAGGCGGAGAGCATGGCGTTCGAGGATTTGGAGGGATTTATAAAAGGAAGGGGGGGCGGAGATCCAGGCTGGATGGGCGTAACAGAGGATAGCTCGCAACAAATTTGTTGGCCAAAAATATTATGTGTTTCTACAAATGTCGTTGGGTGTGTATTAGGCATGTCACAAACAGTTAAGTTCTACGGGAGCTTATAGCTATTTTGTTAGCAAAATTGGAAAGGTCATAGCTGCATGGGTTTGTTACTGTCATTTCCTCCTTGCAAAACTTCTATTTGCTATATGAAATCAACTTGTTATGAGCGCTGCCTCAGACGGCACGTGATAGTTGTTTAGAGTCGTCGGTAGATGGCAGCTCGCACGTTACCTCTTAGCGAGATAGGAGTGCGTCCCACATGTAAACTGAATGCGCGGGAAATACAACTATGCTATGGGTAGGGATGGGCTAAACTGTGACTTTTCAGTGATTTCTGCGAATGCTTCTTTCGGTAACTGCAATTCTTAGACGCAGTTTACAATTACAGTTCATGCACTCTACCAATCCTATTTTCGTGATTTATATCGGTAGATGCGACAGTCGCAAGTAAGAACGAAGAAGCAGTTTCATGAACACGAATGCTTATTTCCCCATCCTGTAATACATTCCATTCTAAAGATATTTGCTGCAATTCGCAGTTAACTAAATGACGACAGAGTTTACAATCAGCCAATAAAAATTGTGATACGAGTGGCGTATTTTGAAGATTATCTTGGTTGACATGGTTCAGATACGGATCACACGTGTAGATTTGTGGGTTGATTTTTGTTCGCAGTCATAACTTACTATACATGTGCGATTGCCAAGGCGACAGGAAGGAATGGAAAAAAAAAACATCAGATTCGTGACGGCTCGAAACACATGAAACCACGCAGGTCTACAAAAGGACATGTAAGGAACGTTTTCAATATAATATGTTGTGTTGTAGTGTTGTGGATGTATCTAAGACAATAATGTGTTAGTTTCCTTAAGAACATGCTTAAAATGTATCTCGTTACTTTGTCAATAATGTATTAGTTACTTTGCTGTATGAAAATGCTTACCACATATCCTATTTCTTTTTTTAAGTGTCGTACATACAGAGTGTTAAGTTTGTACATGCTCAAAATGGTAGAAGTTAGGATCCCATTTGGAAAATTTACCTGGACAAGGAGTGGTGATAAAACTGGAGTTTGCCTTGGCAGGTAAGGAAACGTATTTACAGGTTTTGTTAAGAGTGTACATGACAGGATTTGAGCTGTATGAGAGTTCAGTACCTTCGCCATCACGCTATGTAACCAGACTGTTGTAAGTCATCATCATTTTTAAATCTGTACATCAATACGCGAAATGTCGAAATTTTTGGTCGTAAATGAGTGCCCACCATGGTAGAAAGGCTGGAGGGAGGCTCAATGTTGCAAGGGCCTCATGGTAGGAGCACGTAATGCATCCCAATAACAGTGCACAATGTTGCAAGGGCAGATTGCCATATGTCAACCCAGCTTAGATCACAAAGTCCCTTACAGATAAGTCTGTCACCTCACAGATAAGTCTGTCAGCTCAGCCAGTATTCCATGGCATTGTGGTGGGCACTATCACACTCTAGCCATATTTTACAGATTAAAAGAAAGGCTAGAACAGTCTTCGTAAGAACCAGTAGTTAACTGTTTGTTACTTTCATGTAGTTTACTTCACTACATACAGTCTTTGGCTTGTAAAGCTTTCCCCCTTTTGTGGATTAGTATGATATTGACAGCGCATTCCACCCATCCCCCCCCCCTCCCCACCTCCACCCACCCCTCCCAAATTTTTGATTCCGGAATAGCTGTTAGGTTGAGGAATCAAACTTGTGTTCCCATTATGGTGCAAAGTCTTTGCACAATTATGAGATGCAATTATGGTGATTTTAGTTGAGAATTAAATGTATTTTCCTCAGAAAAGCAATTTCACAGAATTGTTTTCGACTATTACTTTATCATAATTAATATTTATATTTTTAGAGTTGCAAGCAGAACTCTGGACATTTCAAAAGAAAGGACATTTGTCTTGTGATTGCCATTGATGGCAATGCATTGCAAAGTGCTCCCATGCTGGCCTCTGGTTTGGTATGCAGTTGTCATGTTAGGGCTTTCCATTCACTGGCACTGTTGACAATTGCAGGATGGTTGTTAGTGCATGTATATGTGCTGCAGTATGTTTCCTCAACACATCCACCCGGGCTACATGCGAATTAAGATGGAAATGGGCAGGCCAGACCATTCGCCAAATATCTTCTTGTTCCGAGATCTCTTGCACATGTGCTGTTTGATGCATTGTCATCCAGAAAAATGAAGTAAGGGCCGAATGCATTTCTGAAAAGACATACATCTTGGGGGAGTAGAGTGTGACAATGATGTTGCAACAGTATGGATC
Source organism: Schistocerca nitens (assembly GCF_023898315.1). Classification (NCBI taxonomy): domain Eukaryota; kingdom Metazoa; phylum Arthropoda; class Insecta; order Orthoptera; family Acrididae; genus Schistocerca; species Schistocerca nitens. The sequence continues at coordinate 322,579,037 of NC_064616.1, forward strand.
TCCATACCATAGCAACTAGACCATTGACGTGTGGACTCATGGTAGCAGCACTTAATGCACCCCTACAACATTGCGTAAATGATTGTTTTGGTGGACTAGTTTTTATGCTGGAGGGAGGCACAATGTTGCAGGGGCATTCTGCCTTCAGATCTTTCAACACAGTACACTCACCATTCAACATTATTCTGACACTGTACTCCTTCCCAATGCTCGGTTTTTCACGAGCACATTTGGCCATGACTTCATATTTATGGATGACCATACGTGACCACATTGAACAATGGAGATGGAGCTCTTGGAACAGGAGGAATTGAGCAAATGGAGTGGCATGCCCTTTCCCCCGGCTTAAATCTGATCAAGCATGTTGGGAGGGACGCATTACAAATGGTTCAAAAGGCTCTAAGCACATGGGACTTAACATCTGAGGTCATCAGTCCCCTAGACCTAGAACTACTTAAGCCTAACTAACCTAAGGACATCACACACATCCATGCCTGAGGCAGGATTCGAACCTGCGACCGTAGCAGCAGCGCGGTTCCGGACTAAAGTGCCCAGAACAGCTCGGCCATAGCGGCCGGCGGACGCATTGCAGTATGGTCACAAGCACCAATGACCATCCAGCTGTTCTCAACTGCACAAGTGAAGGAATGGGACATCCTATCACAAGAACTCCCTACCATGCTCGTGAATAATGTGGGAGCACATTGCAGAGCATGCATTACCATCCTTGGTGATCACACACTCAATTAAGAACTGTGTCCTGTCTTTTGTATTGTCCAGGGGACCATAATAAATGATCGCGACTTCAGGGTAATTATTATCTTCGAATGAAAGCAACATTTATGTTTATGTCATACTGTATTTCTTTCAGTTACCTTCGGTACTGTAGTCAAGTAGTAATTTCTGTATATACTTTCATCGAGCTACCTTACTTGGCATTGACACATAAAGCGAAAGTTAATTTTTTAATTTTTTTTTTTTTTATTTTGAGCTTCTCGTCAGTACAGAGGCTTATCTCCAACATAATAATTTACTCGGAAATTACTATACAAAGAATAAACTTTATTAAACTATATTTTCAAAATATTCTTCCAACTGTTTCGATCTTGTGCGTCCTCTTCCTCTGCGCCCATGCTCCTCATTGTGTGCTGCACATTTTGGAGCCAGGTGGTCATAGGTCGTCCTCTTCTTCTTCTCCCCACCAGTTCCAGCTCCAGTATCAATTCTGGTATTCTGGCTTCCTCCATTGATCGTACATGCCCGTACCACTGAAATTTCGTCCTATCCATTACGTCATATATTCTTTCTTTTATTTCCATTCTCCTCATTATTTCGGTGTTCCTTATTTTCTCTTTCCTGGAGATTCTTGTCGATCTTCTCCGGAAGTCCATATCTAGAGCTTGTAATTCTTCAACGTGCTTCAGTTTAATTGTCCAGGTCGCTATTCCATACAGAACCACACTCTCTAATATGGATTTGCACATTAATTTTTTAGTTCTGCTCATCTCAATGACCTTCCGTCTGCTACCAATTCTTTTATTGATTTCTGACTCTGATTTTCCCTCGATTCCTAAAATGGATCCCAAATAACAGAAAGTGTTTATCTTTTTTATTTTTTTTCCTTCAATGTATAGCTCATCTGAATCATTAGTCAAATATTCTGTTTTTTGGTAATTAATCTTCAAACCCCTGTTTTCCTTATATTTTTCAAGCCAGTGTAGTATGAATGTATGGGTCTGTGAATGCTTTTGGGACCCTTTTGTTGTTTACTGTGTCATGAAACTAATATGTGATGTACAATCTGTTGCATGTACAACATGATCACCATAACAAGATCCTGAAGAGTATGGAGAGCCATGTTACTATTGCCATCCCCATGCTGTCAACAACTTGTTGCTCTTACTGACCTGCTGCAATTGGCAACATACTGTATTCGTCAACCTGAAGATGTCCTCAAGAGATGTAATAAATTATAAATCAGGTGCAAGAGAGATTGCCAGATGTCATCCCGTTGTCGGTTTTTTTTAAAGGCGACATTTTCCCAATAACCTGTGGGCAAAGCCTTGTAAAGGTTTGTCCCTTTCACTTTAACAGAAGCCAAGTCGGAAGAAATTCCTGACATTCTACCAGAAAAACAGCTACTATCAAAATGTGTATTAATTCAAAGTGTGCAGTAAGGAGTATGAAAATAAATTTCTGTTATTTGATAAAGAAGCATTCAAGCTGTTGGTCAACTGTTCTGTTTGTACTAAATAAACATGTACCTCTCTACTGTGCTTAAATACAGAGGAATAATCACCCTATAGGTAAAAGTCAAAGGTTGTGCCCAATGATAGTTGATTTGAATGTAGTTGTAAACTTGGGGAATCATGTTCCACTGATGAGGGGAATCCAACGAAAACATTTTGCAACATTAATCGTCAATATCTAATAGTGAATGGTGCTCATCGGTCATCATATGCCTTCAGTATATTGGGATATAAACCTAACAGTGCCATCAGGTCCTAATAAGGCATTGGTGATGCCTTATGATTGTTGCTAAAAGTATTATGTTTCACTATAGAACAAGTTTATGAAAGCTGCACACATCCACTCAAAAAGCCCAACAACTGATTTTATTGGTGTTGAGAACACAATATGCGTTACATATTGCTGTAGTAAAAAGTTAGAGATGTGGTCAGGAAACGTATGTGAGGAAGTTGGTGTCTACTTCTATTTACTCACCAATTGAAAGCAGTACAATACTCGAATTGGGGAATGTGACTGTACAACCATCTTGCATGATGAACCTAATAAAGAATGTTTTGGAACTGCTGACTTCTTAAACAGCAGTAAGTGTTTGCTACACAAAGCATGTCACTATTTGACAAACTGTGTACTGAAAACATTACATCTAAAAAGGACTGTCGGAGACTGTATTTGCCACTGTTTTACTGTGCAATGGAGAGTGAGACTGTGTTCTTGCATAGAACTATTTTGATGTGAAATCATATATGCTCATCGTGGTATTTTCTTGTGGTAATAAATATAAAACAAATTTTCTGAAAGTGGACACTGTTCTGACACATCTTTTCATTCAGACTATTGAAAATGCTAGAGTAGGTGATATAAGACAAAAAATAGTAAGAAAAAAGTAAGGCTGTAGATCGGAGCACAAGGCTAAAGAACAAATACGCAACAACATAAACATACTGATGCTATTCTATCTTTTACATGGTACTTAAGAAAAATAAAAAATCAGTACACTTATGTGGCAAATGGCACTGGATTACAGAAAGGAAATTGGGTTAGGATACTTTTGTAACTAGCAGATAAAAAGTGAAAAATGTACTTGTAATTTTCAGTCAAGATAGTACACTGATAACTGTAGATTAGGTTAAGTAATAGAGAAATCCATAGTTTATGGGGCACGGACCGTATGAAGTAAGTTACTACTGGTTGATCAAGATGGACAAGGGACTGAACAAAAAATTGACCACCTTAAAGGAATGGAATAGAGGAATGGATAAAAGTAGTTTTTTTCTTTGTGTATTCATAAAAATGACTTCCAATGTTAATATTACTCTTAAAGTCAATAAGGAATAAATGTTTGGAAAATACAGAAAAGTACGAACACTATTAAGCACAGTTGTGTAATTTTACCTATGTTTTTATGAGAATTATATGAATACTCAGGTCTAAACTTTGGAACTGGAAAGAAAAGGCACTTTCAACCTACAGAAGAATAGAAGTACAAAGCACTTGAGAAAAACCAGCAAAGAACGTTGTAGTGAGGGTCAAGACCCAAATATTTTTACATTGTTTAGCATAGGCTGGTGCGCTGACGAAATATAGAAGTGAAGAAGGTATGATCTATGCAGCAAGCCACGGAAGGTGAGTTATAAAGATAAGTAAAAGATACAATGAAAGGAACATGAGCTGCAAACATACCTGACACAAACGTATAAGTAGATATTGTGATCTTAATAGGAGAATAACAAACAGTACATACTTACATCTATAGTTACGTATGTGAAGATGTCACTAACCAAGGAGGAATAGGGAAAGAAAAGTTAAAAAATTTTCTCTGTTCTAGATTTGTCCGTTGTATATAGTTTTTATTAATATTAGTGTTTGTATTAAGATTTGAAACAATTAATTGGTAATTACTGTGAAGGTTGTGCATGTGACAGGATCAGACAGGTGATATAGAAGTTCTATACAAGAAGAAGACCACAGCTTGTCATTCAGGTTGTATGTACAGAGCAGTGTGTGGAACTGAACACATCCAGTGAGTTTACAAGGAGAATTTAGAAAATAGTGTGAGTAAACAATGTGACTGGCAAATTATGGTGCATAACATGAAATAGGTAAGTCTGATGAAGATTAGCATCACCAACAAATATATCTCATAGCCGACTAACATTGTGCTTTGGAAAAGAAAATTGACAAAATGAACTTGACAAAAAAATGAAAGTTCAGACGATGCAGGAACATATGGGGTTCAAAACTACGTGAGTCTACTTACGATAATAAGACACGAAATCCTTATAAAGGGCGGTACAAATTTTTTAGCTATTCCACGTGGGATTTTTGTCTAGTTTGCTATTATTTTATTTAATGGTCTCCCTTATGGTGAATTTCTGTATTGCCATTACCAGATCTGTATGAAAGACGAACAAATGTGAAAAGTAAATGGTAAAATAGGTAAACTTAGATAGAAAATGACTTACCAGTAATAAAGAGCGATTAAAAATCGTTACAACATAGTTTGCCAGAGTACCAGGACACAGGTAAGTGCCAACTGAATATCATATCAAGTAATTGCTGTAACAACTGGCCTCCAGATGACGCTAGTAAAGTAACTCTTAAATAATTCAGAGCTCTTCCTCCAAGTACTGTGACTCATAAATATTTTTAGTCTCCTCCACAAATGTGTTAATGACTCGAATTTTATGTTTGGGATGGTGGATGGGATTGTTATGAAGTTATCTACTGTCTGAGTTAGTTTTCTTTAGAGTTTGTGCTCTCAATTTCCATCAGTTTCTAATTACCCTGTAAGGTGCTCCAGCTCTTTCATATGTAGGTGCTTACCAAAAACCAATATTGGTGTTACAGTTAGTATAGACGTTAAAGGTTCTTTTTCATAAATGAAATGTTGTAATATCAGTGCTTAACTATGGATATATGATTTTACAATTTCGTCTGTTACATGTAATTTGACTAGAGAGTAAAATTTTATGCTTCCTCGTGAACATTATGACAAAAGGTAAATCGTTTTGTAATATGAAATTTCTCATATTATGTGTTCTTTAACATTTAGTGATGCTTCCATGTTTTCGTAAGTCTGAAGGTTAATTATGAATTGTGGTTTGTAACAGAATAGACTAACATTCGTTCTGCATTAAACTACTTCACTGTTTATTGATACTTTTTGTTATATAGTTTCAGTCATGATAGAAATTTTGATTTGTCATCAAACGTCGCTAATTGGAAGATGTTAATTAGTCTGTTGTGTTAATAAGCACATGCTAGCATCCCAGATAGCATAGAGAAAGTTATTATTCTGATTACGACTGTTGATTTTTAATTTACAGCAAAAAAATTTCAAATGCACGTATTGACTCCAATTATGATAAGTATTGTTGCTTGGCCACAGATCTAATTACAAAATACAAAAATAAAATTTGTCTTCTTTTTCATTTTCCATTGTGAACTTTATATTAGAATTAATATGCGAGTGTCATACAAATAAACCTGAACTTTGTTCATCTGACACATATTGTGACATGAGCAGCTTGGTGCACTACAGAACTGCTTACAAGAGAAAGGAGGGGGGGGGGGGGGGGGGGATAGCCATGCATATGACTTGACACTCACCATGAGTGATCGGAAGGTCCCACTATCTATTGGGAAACACAATAGGCCTACTATTTGTTTTCTCTCCAGCAAAGGGACTCTAAGCATACTTCATGAACACAAGTAAGCTGTTACCAAAATTTTATCACAAGTGGTGATACGTTTTGGAAGTTCCCATACCATTTTATTGGATACATTTGAATACGGAAAAATATTGGCAAGGTGGGTTTCACGGCTTCCCACTGAGGCACAAAAGGCTGTACGGAAAAATATTTGCCTATGTCTTCTGAATCACTATGAAGAAGAAGAAAGAGAAACTGTTCTGGGCCATATCATGTCCTGCAATGATATATGGGTCACTGCTATACCTCAGATAGCAAGAGAATGAGTATGGAGTGGAAAAAGTTGGAGGAATGCATTGAAAGTATCGACTTCCTGCTAGGCTAGTTTTGTTAGTTTTGTTTTGGGACTCAAAAGGTGTATATATGTTTGATTACATGCATGGTCGAAGGACAGTGAGTGTGGAATAATATTGCAAGCTGTTGGTTGATGATAAGGCTGCCTGCCGCAACAAATGATGCCAGCAGCCAATTCTCAATGTCCTCCTCCTGCATGACAACACGTGGCGTGTACGGCAGCTCTAACTCATGATAAACTCACGAAGCTACATAGCAACTCTTGAACACTCCTTTACACTGTAGAATTGTCACCATTTCCGTACCACATATTTAGTTCATTGAGATAGGAACTATGTTGGGAACACTGGGTAATGTCACTGGGGTTGAACAGTATGTGCTCAGGCTGATACAGGGGTATCCAATTTTTCGTTCCATGAAAGTATCATGAAAAGTATTGTCACGACATTTTGATTTAAATTTTATATGGCGCTTGTAATATTTTAGTTTAATCATGATCTGACCATCACTGTGTTATGATGGACAGAGGAGTCACAGAAATTCGAAAACAACTTTAACAGAAAGGGAAGAAGACCGTAATTAAAGACGCTCCTGGCCTTAATCCTAAATAAACCAAACAGTGACAACTCTTCTGCAGTACAGGCAACATAACATGCAGGCATGACTCCACAATCTTAGTCAGCAGCTGAATGATGTCACAACTCAACGATTGTTTCATGTAGGGGCCAGGTATTCTAAAACCTGCAGTCACTTGGGATTTTGTGCTGGGCAAAGGTTTCATGATAAATGCAAGTTAGGTCAGGGGCCAGTGCTATAGAGAACTCTTTGTAAAACCTAATTAGGCTTCCATCTGGACCTTGTGATTTATTTGTTTAAAATCTTTCAGTTGTTTCTCTAGGCCAGGGATGGTTATTACTATGTCGTCCGTAAGATAGTCTGTCCGATTGTCAAATGACGGAATGTTTCACGATTCTCCTATGTGAACGGTTTCTTGAATGTTAAATTTAAAACTTCGGCATTCGTTCTGCTATCTTCAACTGCCACATCACACTGGTGAACTAAGGACTGAATGAGAGACTTAGACCAGCTTAGTGATTATTTTACATAGGACCGCATGCCACAGTAACTTTACGTTCAAGCAGTATAACATTTCCGACCGTTGTTTACAGATGTATAGCGTCCAAAGAAATGATGATATCTCCACAGTCGCTCCAGCTGGATGTCGTTTCTCACTGACCAGCAGCAAACCCTCACCTCCAATACATCGTCATCATCTATTTGTCGAGGAGTAAAGGGTGTAATTACAATTGAAAAAGCCCTCGCTTCTTTTATTTTCTCGATTTCACCACTTCCTCGAATCCATTTCGTATATTTGATACTTGTAAATCCAGCCAATACAGTGGCGTCTTACCTGTATATATTTGGACAGCCAAGTTGCGAGTTTCTGTTAGTGCATTTGAGCCTTATGCCACGTTTACACCCAGATCATACAAAGTTCTCGACTAAGACATAATTGCGAGTGGAAAATACACGAGTACGTCCATTCAGGGTTTATTTTCAAGGGTCAAGCAATCGGGTAGAGAAACGTTTGCACACCATAATGTTATCCCAAAACTGTTCTGTATCGAGTCTAAGCACATTTTAAGTTCTTCTCGCTAAACACTTTTGAGGAGGAACACCCCACGACGGATATGTTGCAGCAGGCGAAATGAGTTTGTTACGAAAAAAAAGTACCTGTTGGAGTGTCAAAGATTTTGGTGACTCAGTGATTCATATTAAACATGTGTCTGTTTAGACTCTACAATATACGAGCGGAAGCTGAATTTTCAAAAGGAATAATACATTATGTAAAAACCTCCTTTAGGCTTAATTGTAAAACATGCTTTATTCCAAGCGAACAATGTATTTCTGTTTGTCCCTTCGATGTACCAACTGTATGTATCTGAAGAACCACTATGACTCCATCGTCATTCACTATTTCAACATCAAGTGTGCAGGATGTCTGTGAATGAAGTGATGGTTTTGTAGGCTAAGAGGAACAGTAGTAGTGTCGTAATTCTAGCAGTGAAATTTGAGAAGTGGTAGTTCATGCTTTAGTAATCGTTATTTCAAGGCTATCAAAGGAAAATAGTGACTGCGCGATTCTGCTTTATTCAAGAACACAGTAGTGCCCACACACACGAAATAATATTCTAGAGCTTTTACTTCCTCAGTATGTTACGAAAATTAGCTTTGAGGACTACGCATTCACTGAGAAAGAGAATGGTACTGCTTACAACATACATAACTGCGGACCAGTGTGCAGTGATTAGCCCCATGATGTCAGACAGACGTATGAAATCCGCATGAAAATGACACATTCCGTTTAGTCATCGATGAGTCCTCAACCCAACACCAGCAGTTAAATCACGGAACCTAATCAATTACAGAAGCAACAAACCGAAAAACAGTTGATTTTCTTCGTAGATAGCGTGTGCTGCTTGATAATCTCACCATACTCAAAACCACGAGACATGGCTGTCAACTCCGCTGTAAGACACTACAGTGATCTGGTAGGGAGCACAGCTCAATATGTGCAGTGTCAGAATAAGCAAAGCCTAAATGACCAGCAACCATCGAGCCATCAGTATAGACTACTTCTGAACCCTGGGATGCGCTAGGACGGACAAAAATTGGTGACAGAGGGCCTAAAGATGAACCAAGTGGTGGTGGTGGTTGTTGGGATGTTTAAGGGGGACTAAACAGCGAAGGTCATCAGTCCCCCGTTCCAAAATCAGGCGAGCCGAAAATCTACGGAGCAGGTAAAAACCAAAGGGGGAGGAGACATCCCCCCAGGCGCTTAAATTACACAAACGCAGCAACAAACACAACAGACAAGAACAGGACAGAGGAACACCAGACAGAAAGAAACAGAAGAAAGGAAGATGGCCGGAGACTGGTTGACTGACCACGAGAACAAAAAAGGGAAAGAGTCAACCATCTGACGGCACACCAGAACAGCAACAGACACAAGGACAAAAGACACAGAAAGGGAAAGGTGCAGGACCTCCCTAAATCGAACCATAAAAAGGACTACCACGGATAAAATGTAAAACATTGTCAGCCATGGAGGCATCGCCAGATAAAACCAAAGGCAAAGTGCCCGGGAGATGAAAAGATTGCCGGAGTGTGCGCAGTCGAGGACACTCCAGCAAAAGGTGGCCGACCGTCAGACGGGACCCACACCGACACAGGGGGGGGATCGTCCTGACGCAACAGATGGCCGTGCGTCAGGTATGTATGGCCGATGCGCAGCCGACACAGGACCACCGAGTCCCTGCGAGAAGCCCGCAGGGAGGAACGCCACACATCGGTCGTCTCCTTGACAGCCCGCAGTTTATTCGGGGCTGTCATGCCACGCCACTCAGCAGCCCACATCCCAAGCACCTTACGGCGCAACACCAGCTGCTGGTCGCGAGCCGTAAGGCCGATCTCCAAAGCTGGGGCGTCTATCGCCCCTTTGGCCAGCCTGTCAACACGTTCGTTCCCCGGGATGCCAACGTGACCTGGCGTCCAAACAAAAACCACCGAACGACCAGAGCGGGTAATGGTGGAAACAGACTCCCGAATAGAGGACACCAGAGGAGAACAGGGATAGCAGCGGTCGATGGCCTGGAGGCTGCTCAGGGAGTCACTGCAGATGACTATGGACGTACCTGAGCAGGAACGCATATGCTCAAGAGCGCGCAAGATGGCCACCAGCTCTGCAGTAAAAACACTACAGCCAGCCGGCAAGGAGCGCTGCTCTACATGGGCAGCGTGAGCAAAAGCGTAGGCAGTGCGACCATCAACCAGGGAACCATCAGTGTAGACAGGCTCACAGTCCGAAAATGAGGTGAGGAGCGCAAGAAAACGGAGACGGAGGGCCACAGGCGGAACCGAGTCCTTGGGTCCCTGTGCCAAGTCCAGACGGACGGACGGCCGGGACAAACACCAGGGAGGCGTAGGTGCACGGACCCGGAAGGGAGGCGGAAGAGGGAATGAAGCCAATTCCGACAGCAGGGACTGAACGCGGACAGCGACAGAAAGCCCAGACCTAGGTCGCCGTTCGGGCAGATGCAGGACCGTGACGGAAAAGCAGGCGACGATTGGGATGGCCCGGCGAGCAATGAACGTGGACAGCATAGTCGGCGAGCAGTCGATGGCGGCGAATCCGCAGCGGGGGAACCCCGGCCTCCACCAGTAGACTTTCCACAGGGCTGGTACAAAATGCGCCAGTTGCAAGCCGAACCCCACAGTGATGTATGGGGTCTAACAACTTCAACACTGAGGGTGATGCAGACCCATAGGCCAGGCTCCCATAATCAAGCCTGGACTGCACAAGGGCTCTGTACAGTCGCAACAGCGTGCAGCGATCCGCACCCCAAGATGTGTGGCTGAGGCAGCGGAGGGCGTTGAGGTGCTGCCAGCACTTTTGCTTCAGCTGAGTAATATGGGGAACCCATGTGAGCCGGGCATCAAACAAGAGTCCCAAGAAGCGGCAAGTGTCCACCACTGCAAGCAGGTGCCCGTCAAGGTAAAGTTCAGGATGAGGGTGGACCGTCCGACGCCTGCAGAAGTGCATAACTCGAGTCTTGGCTGCAGAAAACTGAAAACCGTGAGTCAGAGCCCATGATGCTGCCTTGCGAACGGCTACTTGCAGCCTGCGTTCGGCGACTCCCGTAGTCGTGGAGCTAAAGGAGATGCAGAAGTCGTCGGCATACAAAGAAGGAGACACCGACGACCCCACAGCTGCAGCCAGACCATTAATGGCCACGAGAAATAAGGACACGCTCAACACCGAGCCCTGCGGGACCCCATTTGCCTGTGTATAAGATGAACTAGACGCGGCACCGACTTGCACCCGGAAAGAGCGGTGCAATAGAAAGGTTTTAAGAAAAGCCGGGAGCCGACCACGAAGACCCCACTCATGCAACGTAGCAAGGATGTGATGCCTGCATGTGGTGTCATACGCCTTCCGCAGATCGAAAAATACAGCAACGAGATGCTGACGTCGGGCAAAGGCCGTACGGATTGCAGATTCCAGCCGCACCAAATTGTCCGCTGCAGACCGGCCCCGACGGAAGCCACCCTGGGAGGGAGCGAGGAGACCGCGTGACTCAAGGACCCAACACAAACGCCGCCCCACCATACGTTCCAGCCATTTGCACAAAACGTTGGTGAGGGTAATGGGACGATAGCTGTCCACCGCCAGTGGGTCCGCACCGGGCTTCAAGATGGGGACAATAAGACCCTCACGCCATTGCGACGGGAACACACCCTCGCTCCAAATGCGGTTAAAGATGGTGAGGATGTGTCGCTGGCAGTCCCTGGAAAGATGGTTCAGCACCTGCGCGTGTATACAGTCTGGTCCTGGTGCTGTATCAGGGCAATCGGCGAGGGCAGCGAGGAATTCCCACTCGCTGAAAGGAGCATTGTATTTCTCAGAACGACGCGTGTGGAACGATAACGGCGTCCGCTCGGCTCGCTCCTTGAGAGAGCGAAAGGCGGGGGGATAAGTTGCAGTCGAAGAGCTCTGAGCAAAGTGCGCAGCAAGGTGTTCAGCAACGGCGGCAGCGTCCGTGCAGACAGCGCCGTCCGAGGAGAGCCCATGGACACCCATAGGGGTCTGGTGTCCATAAATCCGCCGTATCCGGGACCACACGAGCGAGGGGGAGACACAGGAGCTCAAGGATGAGACATACTGCTCCCAGCACTCCTGCTTACGCCGTGTAATAAGACGACGGGCGGAGGCACGTAGCCTCTTAAAGACGATGAGGGTCTCGAGAGATGGGTGCCGCCTATGACGCTGGAGGGCCCGCCTACGGTCGCGAATAGCCTCAGCTATCTCCAGCGACCACCAGGGGACAGCCTTCCTCCGAGGGAGTCCAGAAGAGGGAGGGATGGCAGCCTCGGCCGCCGAAATGATGGACGTGGTTAAGACACGGACCACCTCGTCAATGTCACCCTGTGGGGGAGACTCAATGGTTGCCGCAGAAGTAAATGCCGGCCAGTCAGCCCTGTGGAGAGCCCAGCGGGGCGGGCGCCCAGAAGAATGACACTGGGGCAGTGACAAATAGATGGGAAAATGGTCACTACCACACAGGTCAGGATGCACTCTCCAGTGGAGGGATGGGACAAGTCCGGGGCTGCAAAGAGAGAGATCGATGGCCGAGAACGAGCCATGAGCCACACTGAAATGCGTGGGAGCACCGGTGTTCAAGAGGCTAAGGTCGAGCTGAGCCAACAAATGCTCCACGGCACGACCGCGGTCATCGGAGACAGTCCCACCCCATAGAGGGTTGTGGGCATTGAAATCGCCCAGCAACAAGAAAGGTGGCGGCAGTTGTGCTATCAGAGCAGCCAGGACGTGCTGCGCGACAGCACCATCCGGTGGAAGGTAAATACTGCAGACGGTAATAGCCTGTGGCGTCCACACCCGTACAGCGACAGCCTCTAAAGGCGTCTGGAGAGGGACAGACACGCTGTGCAGAGTGTGAAGGACATATATGCAGATGCCACCCGACACCCTTTCATAAGCTGCCCGGTTCTTAAAATAACCCCGATAGCCACGGAGGGCGGGGGTTCGCATTGCTGGAAACCAAGTTTCCTGCAGAGCAATGCAAAGGAAAGGATGAAGGCTGATAAGTTGACGGAGCTCAGCGAGATGGTGGAAGAAACCGCTGCAGTTCCACTGGAGGATGGTATTAGCCATGGATGGGAAAGGCGTGAAGGGACTGGGGGGGGGGGGGCAGATTACGCCTCCGAGGCCCCTGCTGCTACTGAGTCACCACCTGGAGAACAGCCAGCCAGTGCGTCTGAGGGACTGGCGAGATCCATGTCCTCAGCGGACGCCAGAATCTCCACCTCATCCTCAGACGCAGAGCTTGTAGGAAGTGGTGGAATGGGCGCCACCGCAATGTCGGTAGCCTTGGGGAGTTTCTTCTTCTTCTGCTTCTCGCACTGTGCCTTTGGTGGTTCAGGCTGGGAGGGCGTCACTGGGTCAGTCTCTGGGACAGACGACGACCGTGTGTCCCGACGACCAGGGACCGGCGGTTGTTTGAGCCACTTGCGGCTGTCAGCTTTGGAACCGGTCGGAACTTGTGAAGGGAGGTCCCCAAGGGACCCCTTCCTGACGAGAGTAGCCGAAGAAGTCTTACGCTTCTCCGGCTGGGAAGGGGGGACTGATGTCCCCGATGGTTGGGGGGGGGTGTTGCTCCTGAAGCAGATGGAGCAGGAGCAACAGGAGGTTTAGTGCCCCCCACCATCAAGGGGGCAGGTGTGGCACTTCGACTCTGAGAGCTGACTGGTGCAGATGGAATTGTAGGAGTGACAGTTGCGGCATAAGAAGCCGTCATGCGCACTGGGTGAAGCCGGTCATATTTCCGCTTCGCCTCAGTGTACATCAGGCGGTCGAGAGTCTTTATCTCCATGATCTTCCGCTCCTTCTGCAGAATCGGACAGTCCGGCGAGCAAGGCGGATGGTGCGCACCACAGTTCACACAGATTGGAGGTGGGGCACAGGGATGATCAGGATGGGATGGTCGACCGCAATCGCGACAGACGAGGTCGGAAGCACAGCGTGAAGACATGTGGCCGAACTTCCAACACTTGAAGCACCGCATCGGGGGAGGGATATAAGGCCTGACATCACAACGGTACACCATCACCTTGACCTTCTCAGGTAACGTGTCACCCTCGAAGGCCAAGATGAAGGCACCGGTGGCAACTTGACGATCCCTCGGACCCCGGTGGACGCGCCGGACGAAATGGACACCTCGGCGCTCCAAGTTGGCGCGCAGCTCGTCATCGGACTGTAAAAGGAGATCCCTGTGGAAGATAATGCCCTGGACCATGTTCAGACTTTTATGGGGCGTGATAGTGACGGAGACATCCCCCAGCTTAGTACAAGCGAGCAAGGCCCGCGACTGGGCGGAGGATGCCGTTTTTATCAACACCGATCCGGACCGCATCTTTGACAAGCCCTCCACCTCCCCAAACTTGTCCTCTAAATGCTCGACAAAGAACTGAGGCTTCACGGACATAAAAGATTCCCCATCAGCTCTGGTACAGACAAGATATCTGGGCGAATACGTTTCACTTTCATTCAACGCCTTCCGTTCCTCCCATGGTGTTGCCAGGGATGGGAACGATTTGGGGTCATAAACATTACCCTTAAAATGAGCCCTCGAACGCTTAGAGACTGCTGACGGCTGGCCGCCAGTGAGAGATGATGTACCACGCTTCATTGCGGGTCATCCGCCCTGATGCCACCTACTCCGACCAAGGGCCCTGCCCACGGGCGCCACCCAGCCGCAGCAATAGCCACCTGGCAGGACGGCCATTGCCGGGAGTCCTGATGCCCCAAGGAGATGGGCATCTACTCCTTGGCATACGTGGGGAGTTAACGGCGCAGGCATCAGTAGAGCGATCCCTGTGTTGTCAGGGGGCTACAACCAAGAGGGTACATGGCGGCCCCACCACAACGGGCTGGCTACCGTGCTGGATCTTAGGTGCGAAACTGTCCAAGGTCGTCGTCGCAGTTAAAAGAAACACTGCAGAGGGCAGCGTGGTAATCGCCCAAGAGATCGAAAATGAGCGGGACACCATTGCAACGACGAGAAAGCCGGCTAAAGGTCTAATTGCACGACGGATACAGTGCACCACATAAGGCGCCCTTCCCCAATTGGCTCGCTCTTCGGAATAATTTAGAAACATGGAGGTCAAACCCGAGAGGGGACCATCACATAAGGCCGAAACATTTGAGACTCCTTTTAGTCGCCTCTTACGACAGGCAGGAATACCGCGGGCCTATTCTTACCCCCAAACCCGCAGGGGGGATGAACCAAGTCTTTTGGACCTAGTAATAGGTAAAGACGAGGCTGTTGCTGAAGGATGCACCATGCAGAGGGGATGTGGTAGACGAAACAACTTGAATTCAGAAAGGAGGGACCAGACGTTGATTACAATCGTAATCGCCGGCCTTGTGGCCGAGCCGTTCTAGGCGCTTCAGTCCGGAACCGCGCTGCTGCTACGGTCGCAGGTTCGAATCCTGCCTCGGGCATGGATGTGTGTGATTGCCTTAGTTTAGTTAGGTTTAAGTAGTTCTAAGTCTAGATGACTGATGACCTCAGATGTTAAGTGCGATAGTGCTTAGATCATCGAAGACCAGTCCTAAAATGTGTTAAGTGTCCACCACATTGAGTAGTTGGTCGTCAAGGTAAAGTTTAGATTGTGAGTGAATGGTATGGGGTAGGCATAAGCACATGACACGAGTCTTGGCAGCTGAAAACCGAAAGCCATGGGTGAGGGCCCATGCCTGTTCCTTTCGTATGACGCCTTGGAGTTAATGTTCGGTGACGCCATACTAAAAGAGCAATAGTAGAGGCAAAAGTGATCAGCATACAAGGAGGGTGATACTGATGACTCCACAACTGCTGCTAAACCATTGGTGGCTGCTAGAAATAGGGACACTCAGTACAGAGCCCTGCAAGATACCAGTCATTTGGTTATGGAGAGAACTATTGGAGGCACTAACTTGAACCTGGAAAATACGAGGAGATAAAAATTTCTGGATAAAAATCGGGAGCGGACTCTGGAGACCCCATTTGTGCGTGGATGTAGTGTCGCCATGTGGTGTCGTAAGCTTTTTTTTTATGTCAAAGAAGACGGCTACAAGTTGCTGACGACGTGTAAAAGCTGATCGTATGGCAGACTCCAGGTAAATCAGATTATCAAAGGAGCCAACACAGCTACTGGCTCACCATGCGTTCAAGCAACTTCCAGAGAACATTGGTGAGCCTAATAAAGCGACAACTGTCCGTCTCTGGAGTTTGCTTACCCGATTTCAGTACTGGGACAATGACGCTTTCCCGCCATTGCCAATGGAACAGGGCCGTGTTCCAGATGCAGTTAAAGATGGAAAGGACACGGCGCAGACAGTCCACAGACAGTTAATTGGGCACTTTGTTTAGGATGTGGTCTGCTCCTGGGGCTTTATCAGGGCTGTGGCACTGATGAATTCCCACTCTCTAATCTGGATAAAATGTGGTATACAATCTGGCAACTAATCTGAGCCCACCTAAAACTAGTGTATGAAGATGGTATCTGTTCTTTCGGACATGACCCAAAGAACAGATACCACCTTCGTATAGATAAGGCTTACCGGACAATGATTTTCTTCAGTGCGAATGCACTCACATCGCCCGAACTGTTACAGGAATCTGTAGGTTGACTGCCGTGGGTATTGAGTGTAGTGGGCAGGGGCACTACAAATGTGGTGTTTGTACAGTAAGTTGGGAATGTGAGTCTCACGAGGAGTGTGGCAGAGATAAGTCCCTGCAGTTGCACTATCTTCTGTTTCCTCGGTGGCTCAGATGGATACAGTGTCAG
The DNA here is from genome assembly GCF_023898315.1 of Schistocerca nitens. NCBI lineage: Eukaryota > Metazoa > Arthropoda > Insecta > Orthoptera > Acrididae > Schistocerca > Schistocerca nitens. The sequence goes on from NC_064616.1 coordinate 322,595,701, forward strand.
CCAATTAAGTAGGAGATCCTGGGTTCGAGTCCTGTTCGGGGCACACATTTTCAGCTGTTGTCACTGATATTTATTAATGTCTGTAAGCAGCTAAAGGTCTGGATATCGTTATTTCATGGAACTAGTGTGTCGCAAATCAGGTAATCCTATGTTGTCTGAAGTACCTCTAGAATTATTGTCGTATGGTCTTTAGGTAGCAGATTTTCCATTACTTGCATAGTTGATTAAGTTATTTTGTACCTCATGTGAGAATGGAGTTACTTGTGTGGTTCTGTGTTTCCCTGCTATGGAGTTTACTACCTTCCAGGCTGCTCTGCATTAGTTGTGAGACTTTTCAGTAGATATATCATTGGCTCTCCTCTTTGATACTTGCATTTTTGTCCTGTATATTTTTTTTATTGCTCTATATTTCTGCATCATTACAGGATCACCAGCTTTTGTCATTGTGTGAGTATTTTCAGATAAGGTGTGTAGTGTATTCTCTTTGACTGATGTATAATCAGTTTTGACAGTTTCAGTTGTTTGTGGTTATTAGGTAAGTTAGTGAGAGGATCAATAAACATATCAAAGGCACTGTCTATGTTGTCACAGTCACTAAAATTTTCCCACTTAACTTTTGATAACGTGGCCCTTAAATGTATGTAGTATGTGTACCATTCTGAACTACTTGTTGTTTTACATTACAATAAACACTTTCAATAGTCATCCATTAGGCTAGATGTTTTGATAAGATACTGTCTTGTTGGACGTTCATTAATAAACTATGAACTTACAGCTTGTAAACACTTCAAAAAACACACAACACTTTGAGTTTTACAGCTAATGTCTAGATTAAAGTGTCCAATAAACACAAGCTCAAAGTTGTCGCTTGTCATCTCTAGGTACTTAGTGAGAATCTCATCATGTTAAGTAAATACAGTAATGCGAGACCGTGGGTTACATTAGACACACAAGTATTAGCTTAATAAAGTTTCCATCATTTCAAAAGCTTCCTCTTGAGAACACATTTCAACATTTAGTATGTCACAGCTAATATTCAGCAATTCACTTTCCAAAACAGCAACTCTTCCATGGCTAAATTTAGTTCTACAGAAAGTACTTGCTAGCACGTATTCTTCAGAAATGTAAAAGGCAGATTAAGCTTGTGTGAGCCAGCGGTAACTGATAAGGAAGCTATGGCAGGGGTTTGTATTTATGTTGTGATTCGCCGATCATTCAAAGCGCCGCCGCGCAATTACGCGCGTCCTCTACGTGCGGCGCTGTCTACCAGCCATGCAGCAGCTGCGCCACCTACGCGGCCAGCCGAGCAGTGGCCGCTAGACTGGGACTCAGTGCTCATTCGAATGCTAACGTGTACACATGTCTTGCTTGTCAACTTACTCTGTGACTTATATGTGTTGTGTTGTTTTGAAATATATTTGTTAAACTTGACTTTATAACAATTGGCGACGAGGTAGTGGATTTTTCCTTTTCACCGTTGACCCACAGGGTTCCATGGCTACTGTCGAGCAACTATTGCAAAATATCCTTGAACGGCAAACGCTTCTAACAGCGGCGATTCGCGATTTCGTCGCGGCGTCAAAAGCTGGGCGTTTCTCGTCGTTGGCTGTACCTCCTTTTCCTCCTTACGACGAGACTGCGGAAGACTGGTCTGATTATGAAAAATGTCTTCGACAGCACATCTTGGCATTTCATGTCACGGGCGAACAACCATGTAAGTCTCTGTTCCTTTCCTGGATTTCACCTCAAATGTATCGGTTGTTGTCGCAACTGGCTCCTCTGAAGGATCCTGCATATTTGTCCTTTGCTGAAATGTGCTCACTTCTGTCTGTCTATTTTCAAAAGCAAACGCATGTGGTAGCTTCTCGTGTTGCTTTTTATCGTTGTCAAAAACAGCCACATCAATCCTATCGCGCTTGGGCTGCTGAACTTCACGGCCTCAGTCGAAAGTGTCAATTTGTTACTGACGTTCGCAAAGAATCCTATGCCGATTCCATGGTACGGGATGCTATTATCCGGTCGGCGCCCGACAAAGAAGTTCGGCAACGTGCCCTTCAGTTGGCGAATCCGACTCTAGATGAAGTTCTCTCCATTGCGCAGTCTTTTGAAATTTCTCGCGCCGCTGGGGCGGAAATAGAGGCGTGGGGTGATGGAAATACCACCTCTGTGCGCTGTTGACGACGCGTACGGCTCGTTCCCGCCGGCCGACGTGGCCGCAGTGCGCTCCCACGCGCAGCCTCGGCCTATCCGTAAACAACCCGCTAAGAAACTGCAGCAAAACCCCCGGCAACTTCCTTCATGTCCGCGGTATTTTACGAAACATTCACGCGAGGATTGTCCCCAACGTTGGGCTGTGTCACAATTGCAGAAAGAAAGGTCATGTGTCTTCCGTTTGCAAATCCGACCACATACATGATGTTCATGAACATGACGCTGATTCTGATTCTGTGTTGTCTGTCAATTACACTTCTTCCTTTTCAGAGAAGTTATTCCTCACTGTCCAAATCCTTGGTCGAGATGTTCGCATGCAAGTGGATACCGGTTCTGCTGCCACTATAATTAATTCTCAGACGTATCTTTAGTTGGGTTCTCCACTCCTGTCACCTGTCACTCGGCAATTACGGACGTACAATAAACAGAAGATTTCTCTCTTGGGGCAGTTTAATGCTGAGGTATCTTGCAAATCCGTCGTTTGCACTGTTCCCATATTCGTGGTCGACCAGAGCAACGCAGACAATTTTTTTGGTTTCGATGCCTTTCGCGTTTTTGGGTTCTACATAGATGACTGTCAATATTGTCTCTGATGCTATTCCTTATGCTCAACTGGATTCCTTGTCGACGACATTTTCGTCCCTTTTTTCTCCTGGGTTAGGCCGTGCAAACGACTTTGAAGCTCATATCACGCTCAAACCCACTGCTCGGCCTAAGTTTTTTCGGGCTCGGCCCATTCTTGTGGCCCTTCGTGATCGGGTAAAGCGATGGGTTGGATCGTCTCACTACTTCAGGGGTTTTGCTTCCTTTCACTTCCAGTGAGTGGTCCTCTCCTGTCGTTGTCGTTGCTAAGCCAAATGGTGATATTCTTCTCCGTGGCGATTTCAAAGCCACTGTAAATGCTCAATGCCTCATCGACACTTACCCTATGCCCCGTCCTGAGGAACTGTTCACTAAACTTGCTGGAGGCCAGTATTTTTCTAAAATTGACCTGTCAGAAGCTTATCGTCAACTTCCTCTCGACGCTGCTTCCCAGCAGTTTCTGGTCCTTAACACGCCTTTCGGCCTCTATCAATACCAACACTTGCCATTCGGGGTTGCTACAGCCCCTGCTCTCTTTCAGCGTTTCTTGGAACAGTTATTGCTCCCTGTCCCTGGATGTATCAATTACATGGACGACATTGTCACTGGCTCCACCACTGAAGAACATCTTCAAAATCTCCGCACACTTTTTCATGTCTTAAAGACTGCCGGTCGTAAGTGTAATCTTCAGAAATCACAATTTTTTCAGGCATCTATCACGTACTTGGGGTTTCAACTCTCTCGGGATGGTATTCGTCCGCTTCAGCAAACTGTCGCTGCGATCGATGCCCTTCCTTGCCCTACATCTGTTACGGAACTGCAGGCCTTCTTGGGGAAAATAGCATACTATCACAAGTTTTTACCGTCTGCTGCTTCGGTGGCTCAGCCGTTGCATCGCCTGTTGCACAAAAACATTCCTTTTCACTGGTCCGCGTCATGCGATGCGGCTTTCCAGAAATTGAAGACTCTGCTGAAATAGGCCCCGTGCCTGGCTACTTATCGACCTGGCCAACATCTTGTTCTTGCCACAGACGCCTCTCAATACGGGGTCGGTGCAGTCCTTACGCACCGTTTTTCTGATGGTTCGGAACAACCCATTGCTTATGCCTCCAAAACGCTCACGGATGCCCAACGAAAGTATTCTCAAATTGAAAAAGAAGCTTTGGCCATTATTTATGCTCTTCATAAGTTTGGTGTTTTTTCTCTATGGCTCAAAATTTCATCTTGTTACGGATCACAAACCATTGTTTCCTTGTTTCATCCATCAACGTCACTTCCCGACAAGGCTGCACACCGCCTCCATGGTCGCTGCCTGTGGCCCTTGTGCGTCACAGGCCGCTGCCCCGAAGTCATCTTTGTCACCGTGGCCTTCGCCTGAGAAGCCCTGGGAGCGCATTGATGCTGACTTTGCGGGACCCTTTTTAGGAACTTATTGGCTCCTCGTAATTGACGCCTACTCTAACTTTCCTTTCATTGTCCGTTGCACATCGCGTACCACCACGGCAACCACCAGTGCTCTCGCCCGCATTTTTTCTTTGGAAGGCCTCCCCTCTACTCTTGTTACTGATAATGGTCCGCAATTTGCCTCTTCCGAATTTGCGGATTTTTGTGCTCGTCACGGCGTTATGCATGTCACGGCCCCGCCGTTCCATCCACAATCCAACTGTGAGGCTGAACGACTGGTCCGCACATTTAAGGCTCAGATCCCCATGGGCGACCACAGCCCGGTTGAGCATTTACATGGCCGACAGCCCCGCACGCTACTTCATCTTCTGCGGCCTCCCACCTCACGGGCGCGGGTGCCTTCCCTTAGCCGGTTCACCGCCGACGACCTCGTCTGGGTACGGGGATATGGCAGGCGTCCAAAATGGAGCCCAGGCCGCATCTTAAGACACCGTGGCAGACACCTGTATGAAATCCAGACGGACACGGGTGTTGCAGTGCGTCATAAGGACCAGCTTCGGCCTCGTGTGCCGGCAACGCCTGTTCCGAATGCCGCTACACCACCTTCGGCTCTACCTGACGCTCGGGATCTTGGCATCTCTCAATACTCACAACGCAGCCCTCTCACCGTCATCGCGATGCCAGAACAAGAACGGACGCCACCAGGAGTCCTGCCCATGCAGGAAGCGGATGACCATCCTCTGTCAGAGCAAATCTACTCGCTTCCTCCTCCATCGCCCATGTCTTCTGTCATATCAACTGGACTTGCCGCAACGGGCAGATTGGTGCAGGGGGGCCACAGCAGATTCGACCCCGACGTCTCCTGTCATCTCGACCCGTTATCATCAGGGACACTTCCGTCCGAATGGGAAGCCTCCTCCTCGAGACTTTACGGCGAGTCACACTAAGCCTATGGATGTTAGCCATCTCCAGGACACCTCCATCAAGATCAGTGCAACAATTTCAAAGGGGGGAAAAGTGGTGTGACTCGCCAATCATTCAAAGTGCCGTCGCACAATTACGCGCGTCCTCTGTGCGGCGCTGTCTGCCAGCCATGCAGCAGCTGCGCCACCTACGCGGCCAGAGAGCAGCGGCCGCTAGACTGCTCATTCGAATGCTAACGTGTACACACACGTCTTGCTTGTCAACTTACTCTGTGACTTATATGTGTTGTGTCGTTCTGAAATATATTTGTTAAACTTGACGTTATAACAATTTAAGATGTCTATTTCATTCAATTTGTTATTAACTGACAGCACACTAGGAAGATTAGCTACCAACAAGGAAGGTTTATAACTGTTAGGCTCTTCACATTTAGTAATGGCTGTCAGCCCCCACTCAAGAGTTTTAGACCGAATGAGATGGCGCAGTGGGTAACACACTGGACTCACACTAAGGAGGGTGATTCAGATCGGCATCTGGGCATCTTGGATAAGATTTTCTGCAATTTCCCTAAATCATTCCCGACAAATGCCGGGATGTTTCCTCTGAAAGGGCATGGCTGATATCCCCTATCTCTAATGACCTCACTGTCAACTGGACGTTAAACCCTCATCTCGCTTCATTCAATAGCTTTAGACGTCAGCTTTACCCAGTCTTCTGGTTTTCCTAAAATCTAGTCACAGTTAGCCTACCAGTGACCATCTTATTATTTGCGTTTAACTCTTGTGTGCATTGATATCTTTTCTATACACATTGGAAGTGCCTAGCTTGAACTGTGGTTGTATGTAACTATTATAAAAAGACATTGTTGTACCTGAGATGGGAGATGTCACAGACGCAGTTGTGGCGCTTGCAACTCTTCACATTTACATGCAATTGAGTAATTTTCAAAATACAGACGTTGTTTTCCACCTTGTGCACTTTACCCTAACCATGATTTGTGCAACATCTCAACATACAATTTTCTATTGCTAATACAACAAGAGGCCGAAAACCTTGTCACATTATGATATAGTGTTATTTGAACATCTTGCAAGAACAGAATGGGATGTGTCAACAGCTGATTATAAGTGTCCATGAAATAGCAGCTACTGCATAAAATCCTGCTCCAGATATAACGACATGTTGCTCAATGTGCTAATCAAAACTGTGGCATAATCCCAAAAGTTGTCCAATTATTCGCAATAGCAGTATGCCACTTGACATATATGCAAACACTCTACTGAAAGTTTTTAGTGACTGATGCAGTTTTTTCTCATGACTTCAGATTTGTTGGCTGTGCCCAGTCTGATTAAAGCATCACTACAGCCTTCATTCCAAAGACAATGTAGGGGAAACTACAGATGCTGTGGTACTGGAAATTGTACCAACTTTTCATGAACCAATGGAACCACAAATAATCTGTGAAAAATCTGAAGAATGATGTCAGTCTTGGCACTCAGTCACCTCACTATGTTTGCCAGCCTATCTGGCATATAGGAAAAGAGTGCTGGCTAGCACTGCTCCTGTCCTAGATTTTAGCCAATAACCTACAAAACTGAGGCCACTTTTTTGTTTCTCTCTTCAGTGGCATATAAATTCCTGTTAGCACATTTAGTAACATTATTTTAGTCACAATATTGGAATGCTGACTTAATCAAACCTGTATCAGATGCTAAATAACTATTGTTCTGAATGATTTGTAGAAACTTTATACATCAGTAAGCATTTCCAAGACTGACTGCACAAGACAGTTTCAAATGATCTGTGTCCTTCAATGACATTATAAAATATTTACTAAGATGTTGCTTTAAGGCACTTCTGCACTGATTCAGTAAATGTTACTGTTCATCCCTTTGGCTGTGAACACTTCAGCATGATTATGAAGTAATTTACCTTTATCACATAGTGAATATTGGAAAAAAGAGACATGTAACCCTGTACACATATTGGTAAGCTTTCATGATTCTGAGAGGTTACTACTTTATTTGAATGTCTAAGGTTGTTCTGTAAATGTGTAACACTCTTGTTCATCAGGAATATAAAGACCTCAATGTCAGGTCACAGAAGTTGACAAACAACACAGTAGTACAGTATACACAAAAACAGTACAGTGTGATAAACTGAAACAATATCAAGTTACAAAGAGTTAGTTTTTATGGAAACAACTGTTACTGTAGCTGTTATTTAAATATAAACAGCATAAATATTCTATTACTGGTTCTGCACTGTTCCATGGTAAATATAAATGGATGCTGTGTGGCTGCAGCCTTTCAATTTGATGCCACCTTGGTGCCTTGTGTATCAATTCTGCTTATTATTTTAAATGTAAATGTGTCAGTGCATGAGAAACATTGTAACCGAAGAGTTCATCCACATGTTGAGTATCCTCTCCTTCAGCATGAAAATACCAGAACACACACAAGAACTACAATGTCTGCAACAACCTGATGTCTAGCATTCATTATCATCAATCATCCTCCACACATTCCCAAACATGCCCAATCTGATTTTCATCTCTTTCCAAAATTTAAAGAACACCTTTGTCATGTTCATCTTGATAGTGATGAAGCAGTGCAAGCAGAACCAAGACTGTGGCTCCATCAACAAGTCAAACATTCTGCAGTGCTGGTATCAACAAAGTGGTCACTCATTTGGAGAAACATGTTTGTTACCAGGGTGGCTATGTTGAGATATAAATATGTACACATGAAAAACAAAGATGGAGAATGTTAATGATGTTTTTATTTTTATTTTAAAAGGTTTAAGAGTTTTCACATGAAAAATTCAGGGGCATTAATGTATAGAATGGCCTCAAATATTTCAATGATCAAGTAAACTCCATTCCCATTATTACAAATTAGCTATTTTATTTATCACTTCTACTAAATATTTTTTAAATATTAGTTTCAAAGAATTCTTTAATTGAATAGAAATCATTGTGCTGAAGCCATTTTTCTAGGACACTCTGATATTTATTTGATAACATTAACAAGCGGAATGTGGAAATATGTCCTAAAATGATATGCTTAGATAATTTTACTTGCAGTTATTATAGACCAGGGAGAATGTCAGTGCATGCAAATACAGACAGCAGCTGTTTCTACTACTGTATTCATGCACATCACATCTCGTGTTAAATATTTACATATTTTCCCGAGCATACATTAAACAATATAGTTGCAAACTAGGTGATGTTATTACATTAAGAGATCTGAGTGGTTTCTAAAGGGCTCAATGGGTGCTAATTCTAATGTGCAATTGATATCTTTCACCATCTAAAAATACACTTAGCGCCTGAGTAATTTTCCCCTACAGTGTTGCCTACTCCAAGTAAGAGTGAAAGGAAGAGCTTTAATAAGTTTCCTCACGGTTGCATGAGTTATATAATAAAAAGAGAGCATAGGAAAGTTTGCTGCGCAGATTGTGTGTGTGTGTGTGTGTGTGTGTGCGTGTGTGTGTGTGTGTGTGTGCGCGCGCGCGCAATAATAACACACACAATCTGCGCAGCAAACTTTCCTATGCTCTCTTTTTATTATATAACTCATGCAACCGTGAGGAAACTTATTAAAGCTCTTCCTTTCACTCTTACTTGGAGTAGGCAACACTGTAGGGGAAAATTACTCAGGCGCTAAGTGTATTTTTAGATGGTGAAAGATATCAATTGCACGCGCGCGGTTTTTTTGACCAGTAAGCAATCTCATTAATTTCAATGTTTCATTTTCATTTTTGGTTTACTTTATTTTAACGATGATTTCTTGTGTTTTGCATGGTGGTTAAAACACACTTTGTAGGCCTGAAATCAGTGTCTAGTGTCTTGAATTTTTTTATATTATATTCTAATATTTTTGTCCTGTTGTCATATCATCAGCAGTACTAGGCGTAGCACAACTGACCAATTATTCATTGAGATTTTTAGTCAACTGGGACTGTATTTTCTTGAGTGCAGTTAATCTCTTTTAATCCCAGGCTGCTTTGTAGTTACTTTCAGAATTTAAAATAAAATCATTTAATTAGCAATTTTTAGTTGTAGGCCTGTATAGTGTCCTAATTTATACAGAGTGTCAGAAACAGTCTGAAAAGCTTGTAAGAGTTTTGCAAGGTGGTTGTGCTGAGAAATAATAGTTAAGAAAAAAAATATATATGTTGCTCCAATTCTAAGTTATTTAGCATTGATGTTAGCCAATCAGGTCACCACACACACACAAATTGGAGCATTTGTACACATTAAAATATGGTGAAGTGCAGACATCCATGGATCTGTAAGTTATGACTTGATCAAATTTTCATTACCAGCTAAAATGTGCCTTTATTGGACATCATAAATTTCAGCTAGGTGAGTAAAAGCAATATTTCTTCAGTTTGGGGAAACCAAGTACTGTGGAAATACTGTCTCTGGTAGGCTGCTTGAATTTGCGCACTGAATGACCTGATGGACTAACTTCAACAATACATAATGTGGAAATGGCACAACAAGTACAATATTTTTCTTAACAACTGTTTCCCTTCACAGCCTCTCCTGAAACACCCTAGCAAACTTATCAGAATGTTTCTGACCACCATATATATAAATCTTTTCCCACTTTCATTGGTTTTGCCATCTAACAACAAAACTGTGACTATGCACACTAAAAGGTGACATGCCAGCAGCCATTAAACATTGTGTCACTGGTATGATTAACATGAATTTGTGAGTGTCAGCTAGACATTTCTCTTATCATATGTGTTTACTATCAGTAGGAAAATAGAGGAACATTCATTAGTTGTTTTATCAGTACGCAGTATACAAGATCAATATATAACTTGTAACTGATTTCTTATATTTTTAAGTCAGTCGCAGGAAGAATTCTGTGTGTGCCATCTTTCTTAGGAGTTGTAAACTGAGTTTCCCATTTCAAGCCATAACATTACATTCTCTGATACTCCTAAAGTTGCTCAAGACAGTTTCTGCGTGCGTTACTAATTACATTGTCAAGGCATGCATGTTGGCTAATACACTTTTCATTGATATAACAGTCTGCTTCCATAGCTGAGTTGTCAGCATGTATGATGGAGATACTGTAGATACTGGTTTGACTTCTGGTACTACTAAGAATTTTTCCTTTCTGGGAGGACTGGAAAAAACTACATTTAGCCTCATGACATCAACTGAGTAATTACTCATTTAAAATAAGTAGCAAAATTGACACACAAGGTACCAAGGTGGCACGAAATCGAAAGTCTGCAGTACACAGCATGTATTTATATATATCTTGAAACAGTACAAAACCAGTAATAGTATATTTATGCTGTTTATAATTGGATAACAGCTACAGTAAGACAGTTGTTTCCATAAAAACTAACTCGTTGTAACTTGATATTGTTTCAGTTTATCACACTGTAGTGTTTTTGTGTGTACTGTATTAATGTGTTGTTTGTCAACTTCTGTGACCTGACATTGAGGTCTTCATATTCCTGAAGAACAAGAGCCTGTTAGGCATTTACAGAACAACCTTAAACATGCAAATAAAGTAGAAACCTCTCAGAATCATGAAAGCTTACTGATACATGTACAAGGCTACATGTCTCCTTTTTTTCTAATATTCAGGATGTGATAAATGTAAATCATTTCATTAACTGAATCAGTACAGAAGTGCCTTAAAGCAACATCTGAGTAAATATTTTATAATGTCATTGAAGGACACAGATCATTTGAAACTGTCTTGTGCAGTCAGTCTTGGAAATGCTTACTGATGTATAAAGTTTCTACAAATCATTCAGAACAATAGTTACTTAGCATGTGATACAGGTTTAAGTCAGCATTCCAATGTTGTTGTTGTGGTCTTCAGTCCTGAGACTGGTTTGATGCAGCTCTCCATGCTACTCTATCCTGTGCAAGCACCTTCATCTCCCAGTACCTACTGCAACCTACATCCTTCTGAATCTGCTTAGTGTATTCATCTCTTGCTCTCCCTCTACAATTTTTACCCTCCACGGTGCCCTCCAATGCTAAATTTGTGATCCCTTCATGCCTCAAAACATGTCCTACCAACAGATCCTTTCTTCTAGTCAAGTTGTGCCACAAACTTCTCTTCTCCCCAATTCTATTCAATACCTCCACATTAGTTACGTGATCTACCCACCTGATCTTCAGCATTCTTCTGTAGCACCACATTTCGAAAGCTTCTATTCTCTTCTTGTCCAAACTAGTTATCATCCATGTTTCACTTCCATACATGGCTACACTCCATACAAATACTTTCAGAAACGACTTCCTGACGCTTAAATCTATATTCGATGTTAACAAATTTCTCTTCTTCAGAAACACTTTCCTTGCCATTGCCAGTCTACATTTTATATCCTCTCTACTTCGACCATCATCAGTTATTTTGCTCCCCAAATAGCAAAACTCCTTTACTACTTTAAGTGTTTCATTTCCTAATCTAATTCCCTCAGCATCACCCGACTTAATTCAACTACATTCCATTATCCTCGTTTTGCTTCTTTTGATGTTCATCTTATATCCTCCTTTCAAGACACTGTCCATTCCGTTCAGCTGCTCTTCCAAGTCCTTTGCTGTCTCTGACAGAATTACAATGTCATCGGCGAACCTCAACAGTTTTTATTTCTTCTCCATGGATTTTAATACCTACTCTAAATTTTTCTTTTGTTTCCTTTACTGCTTGCTCAATGTACAGATTGAATAAAATTGGGGATAGGCTACAACCGTGTCTCAATCTTTTCTGAACTACTGCTCTTCTTTTGTGCCCCTAGACTCTTATAATTGTTATCTTGTTTCTGTACAAATTGTATATAGCCTTTCGCTCCCTGTATTTTATCCGTGCCACCTTTGGAATTTGTGAGTATTCCAGTCATCATTGTCAAAAGCTTTCTCTAAGTCTACAAATGCTAGAAAAGTAGGTTTGCCTTTCCTTAATCTTTCTTCTAAGATAAGTCGTAGAGTCAGTATTGCCTCACATGTTCCAATGTTTCTACGGAATCCAAACTGATCTTCCCAAGGTCGGCTTCTACCAGTTTTTCCATTCGTCTGTAAAGAATTCGCGTTAGTATTTTGCAGCTGTGACTTATTAAACTGATAGTTCGGTAATTTTCACATCTGTCAACACCTGCTTTCTTTGGGATTGGAATTATTATATTCTTCTTGAAGTATGAGGGTATTTCGCCTGTCTCATACATCTTCCTCACCAGATGGTAGAGTTTTGTCATGAATGGCTCTCCCAAGGCCATCAGTAGTTCTAATGGAATGTTGTCTACTCCCGGGGCCTTGTTTCGACTCAGGTCTTTCAGTGCTCTGTCAAACTCTTCACGCAGTATCTTATCTCCCATTTCGTCTTCATCTACATCCTCGTCCATTTCCATAATATTGTCCTCAAGTACATCGCCCTTGTATAAACCCTCTATATACTCCTTCTACCTTTCTGCCTTCCCTTCTTTGCTTAGAACTGGGTTGCCATCTGAGCTCTTGATATTCATACAAGTGGTTCTCTTCTCTCCAAAGGTGTCTTTAATTTTCCTGTAGGCAGTATCTATCCTACCCCTAGTGAGACAAGCCTCTACATCCTTACATTTGTCCTCTAGCCATCCCTGCTTAGCCATTTTGCACTTCCTGTCGATATCATTTTTGAGACGTTTGTATTCCTTTTTGCCTGCCTCATTTACTGCATTTTTATATTTTCTCCTTTCATCAATTCCAATATTGTTACTAAAATAATGTTACTAAAAGTGCTGACAGGAACGTACATGCTTCTAAAGAGGGAAACGAAAAAGTGGCCTCAGTTTTGTTGGTTTATTGGCTAAAATCTAGGACTGGAGCAATTTCCATTGCCACAGCATCTGCAGTTTCCCCTACATTGTTTTTGTAATGAAGGCTGTAGTGAGGCTTTCATCAGACAGGGCACAGCCAACAAATCGGAAGTCTTGAGAAAAAACTGCATCAGTTAGTAAAAAGTTTCAGTAGTGTGTTTGCCTGTATGTTAAGTGACACACTGCTATTGCAAATAATTTGACAACTTCTGGGATTATGCTACAGTTTTCCTTAGCCCATTGAGCAACCTGTGGTTATATTTGCAGCAGGATTTAACACAGTAGCTGCTCTCTCATGGACATTTTGTTCTTGCAAGATGTCATAACAAATGCTCTCCAAAACACTCAACTATCATCTCTTGCTCAGTTCAACACTCTTACAGGATTAATTAACCTTAAGAATCTTTAAGTAACACTATGTCATAATGTGGCAAGTTTTTGGGCCTCTTGTTGCATTAGCAATAGAAAATTGTATGTTGAGATGTTGCACAAATCACAGTTAGGGTAAAGTGCACAAGGTGAAAAAGAACGTCTGTATTTTGAAAATTACTCATTTGCATGTAAATGTGAACATTTGCAAATGCCACAATTGGGTCTGTGACATCTCCCCTCTCAAGTACAACAATGTCTTTTTATAACAGTTACATACACCGACAGTTCCAGCTACTTGATCTCAAGTCCTATTCAAACTCCAAATCAGGAGTTTGATGAAATGGACAGGATCGTTCCTCACTTCCAATGTGTATATCAGAGCCACCAATGTACACAAGAGTGAAATGCAAATAATAAGATGGTCAGTGATAGGCCAACTGTGACTAGATTTTAGGAAATCCAGAAGACTGGAAAAGCTGATGTCTAAAGCTATTGAATGAAGTGAGATGAGGGTTTAACGTCCAGTTGACAGTGAGGTCATTAGAGATAGGGCACACGCCCTGAATAATTCTGGGATGGGGATATCAGCCATGCCCTTTCAGAGGAAACATACCGGAATATGTCCGGAATGATTTAGGGAAATTTCAGAAAATGTATTCAAGATGCCCAGATGCTGATCTGAATCATCATCCTCCTTAGGACAAAAATGCAAGTGTCAAAGATGTATCTACTGAAACGTCTGTCAACTAATGCAAAGCAGCCTGGAAGGAAGTAAACTCCATAGCAGGGACACACAGAACCTAACAAGTGACTCCATTCTCACATGAGGTACAAAATAACTTAAGCAACTATGCAAGTAATGGAAAATCTGCTACCTCAAGAACATATGTCATTAATTCTAAAGGTACTTCAGACAACATAGGCTTACCTGATTTGAGACATATTAGTTTCATGAAATTACAATGAAATCCAGACCTTAAGCTGCTTACAGACGTTGATAAATATCAATGGCAACAGCTGAAAATATCTGCCCCGATCAGGACTCGAACCCAGGATCTCCTGCTTGCATGGCTGTCACTCTAGCCATCTGAGCCAACGTAGACACAGAAGATAGTGCAACTTCAGGGACTTATCTGTGCCATACTCCTCGCGAGACCCATATTCCCAACTTACTGACCACACACCACATTTGTAGTACCCCTGCCCACTATGCTCATTACTCTTGGCAGTCAATCTACCGATTCCCGTAAGAGTTCAGGCAATGTGAGTGCATCCGCACTGGAGAAGATCACTGGCCGGTAAGCCTTATCTATATGAAGATGGTATCTGTTCTTTTGGTCACGTCCAAAATAACAGATACCATCTTCATACACTAGTTTCAGTTGGACTCAGAATAGTTGCCAGATTGTATACCACATTTTATCCACATTAGGGAATTCAAGTAATGAAAGTATCTATTGAAACTTCCTGGCAGATTAAAACTGTGTGCCGGACCAAGACTCGATCTTGGGACCTTTGCCTTTCGTGGGCAAGTGCTCTACCATCTGAGCTACCCAAGCACAACTCATGCCCCATCCTCGCAGCTTTACTTCTGCTAGTACCTCATCTCCTACCTCATTCTGGAAAGTACCTATTGCTTCTCAAATTACATGCTGACACATATAATTGATACTATTGTGCCTTCTCTGACTTATCTTATAAATTGTGTGTTTCAAGCTGGAAAATTCCCTGACGTCTTGAATCCACAGTTGGCCCACTTTATAAGAAGGGAGATAAAAGCAATAGTGACAGTTGTAGACAAATATCAATCATTGCCATAACATCTAAGATCAAAGAACACTGCGTGAAAGAGCAACTTTGGAGCTACTCTGAGAACAATAAAGTAATCTTTTCATCACTACATGGCCTTGAGCATAATTTATCTCATGTCAGACCTGTAATAGATATACTATGCCTGTCTGAGCATCACATTGTGTCTGATATGGAAAAGGTAAATATCAGTGGTTATAAACTAGCTGCACATATGAATAGAGAGAATAAGGTGAGAGGAGGAGTTGCCATATATGTCAAAAGTTATCACTGTGTAGAAAGCTTAGATACAAAAAAGTTTTGTCTAGAGCAACATATAGAAGCATGTGCCTGTCAACATAAACTGAAGGAGGGCTCTTTTATAATTGTAACAGTGTATAGGTCCCCTTCAGGAAACTTTCATTTATTCCTGGAAAACCTGGATGCCTTGTTTTTGCCCTCTGTCATACAGGGGAAAGCAAATTATTATTTGTGGGGACTTCAATGTTGGTTCACTGAAAGAGAGTAATAGGAAGAATGACCTGGAAGTCTTGTTTGGTTCTTTCAATTTGACGTCTGTCATTGATTTTCCTACTCAGGTAGTAAAGTACAGCAGCACATTGATAGATAACACTTTTATAGACCAAGATATGTTTAAAAACATAAAATCTTGTCCTGTTGAGAATGGCCTTCCTGATCATGGGGCTCAGCTAGTTACAGTACAGTTACAGTGGATTCAGTAATTCAAAACTACCCTCCAAAATTGTGCATTCAGTGAATGACTCAACAATTAGAAATTTCAGGGAAAATCTTCGGCAGTTATACTGGGATGAGGTGTACAAGGGACCCAACACTAATTAAAATATAACTTAATTCTTATTACGCTTGTAAAAGAATTTGAAAATTGTTTCCCCAAGAAGGTAGTTAAATCTAATTATAAGAAACCATGCAGAAAACCTTGGCTTACTAAAGGAATAAAAATATTTTGTAACCACAAAAGGGAACTGCATCTAACAACAAGAAAGAGTAATGACCCAGAAACAGCCAAATATTATAAAAAACAACTGTGCTACATTAAGAAAGATTATTAAAAAGTCCAGAAGCATGTGAATCATGTCTGAGATTAATACCTCTGATAACAATATCAAAACAACTTGGAATATTATTACAAGGGAGACAGGGCAACCAAGAGTACAGGATAATGGCATTACCATCAAAGCGAATGGAAACTTGACAAACAACAAGCTGGAAGTTGAAAACCTCTTGAATAATCTTTTTTTAAATGTTGTAGAGAAAATAGGATCCAAATGTTCATTAGAAGAAGCAAGGCAGTTAATGGAAGAGGCCTTACCCACACAATTTGGTACAATTGAAATTCCACCCACCTCTCCTTCTGAAATTAGGAAGATAATAAACTCTCTCAAGAATAAAAGCTCACATGGAATTGATAGCATTTCCAGCAGGATAATAAAAGCTTGTTTCCAAGAGATAAGTGAGATTCTTAGCCACATCTGTAATAGCTCTCTCAAGCAGGGTATTCTCCCAGATAGACTGAAGTATGCCATTGTCAAACCACTGCACAAAAAAGGGGTATGTCTGATGCCAACAACTACCACCAAATCTCTCTTCTGACTGCCTTATCCAAAATTATTGAAAAAGTAATGTATTGTACAGTAGCTTCACACTTTTGTAAAAATAAAGTGTTAACAAAATGTCAGTCTGGTTTCCAGAAAGGTTTTTCAATGGCAAATGCTATATATACTTTTACTAATGAAATATTAAATCCTCTGAGTAACCGGAAGTCACCTGTTGGGATTTTTTGTGACCTTTCAAAGACCTCAATGTGTGTGTATATATATAAAAAAAACAAAGATGATGAGACTTACCAAACAAAAGCGCTGGCAGGTCGACAGACACACAAACACACACACAAAGGGTCTTTCCACTCCCAGGATTGGAGTGGCTCCTTGCCCTCTCCCTTGGAGCCCACATCTTTTCGTCTTTCCCTCGCCTTCCCTCTTTCCCTTGGAGCCCACATCCTTTCGTCTTTCCCTCTCCTTTCCTCTTTCCTGGCAGGGCTTGAATATATATATACTTATGAAATTTGTTATTTGGATGATCTTCACTACTCAAGGTTAAATCTAACTTTGGCTCAGAAGGGGGTAAATTATGCTGCCACAAAAGTCTGTGGTCACTTACCTAATGGCATCAAAAGTCTGACAGATAGCCATATAGCATTTAAAAGGAAATTAAAAGAATTTCTGAATGGCAATTCCTTCTACACATTAGATGAATTTTTGGATATAGTAAGTGGGTAATTTCCCCACCCCCATTCCAAAAACAATATTAAGTGTCATGTAATATTTTGTGTAATGTAATATCTTGGATACACACCTTTCATTAACCTGACGTGTTCCACATCATTACAAAGTATCGTATTCATGATCTATGGAACAAGTACTAATCTAATCTCTAATCCAGGATGTGTACACTGAAACTGTACTAGTGACCATGATGTGGTTGTGGCAACAATGATTACCAAAGTACAAAGGAGAACTAAACCTTGCAGACAGATATACATGTTCAGTAAAGAAAATAAAAAAATAGTAGTTTCATATCTCTGTGAAGAACTTCAAACTTTCAGCATATAGCAGGAGCTTCTAGAGGAACTGTGGCTCCAGTTTAAAAGAACAGTTGACCATGCTCTTGATAGATATGTACCCAATACAAAGGTTCATAATGGGAGGGACCTCCATGGTATACATTAAGTGTAAAGAAACAGAAATTATTGCATAACAGGTGTAAAACAAAGGGAAGGGCTACAGATAGGGAGATGATGAATGAAACATGCAATGTGTGTTGCTTAAATGACTACCATAGTGGAATATTAATTATTAATATTTCACAAAACCAAAAGAAATTCTAGCTGCGTGAAAAGGCTGTTAGTGGGACCAAAATTAGTGTACATTCCCTAGCAAATGAGGCAATAACTGAAGTTGAAGGTAGCAAAGTAAAAGCTCACATGCTTAACTCAGTTTTCAAATGTTCCTTTACAAACGAAAATCCAGAAGAATCAACTCAGTTTAACCTTGTACCACTGAAAAGATGAATGAAATAAGTATTAGTGTCAGTGGTGTTGAGAAACAGCTGAAATTGTTAAAATTGAACATATCTCCAGGGCATGATGGAATCCCTGTTAGATTCTATAGTGAATTTGCAGCTGAGTTAGCCCTCATCTCACTACAATCTATCATAAATCCCTCAAAATAATAACCGTGCCCAATTCTCGGAAAAAATCGTAGGCCACACCCATCTACAAGAAGGGTACTATAAGTGATCCACAAAACTACTGTCCAATATCCTTGACATCAATTTGTTGTACAATTTTAGAAAATATACTCAGAGCTGAAACATACTGAGGCATCTTGGACAGAATAATCTCCCCAGTGCCAGGCAGCATGGATTTCAAAACCATCGATCATATGAAACCCGGTACACACTTTTCTCACCCATACCATAAAGGGACTAACAGGGGATACTTTAAATGATGACTCTAGGAATATACTACAATTCCCCAATGTATAACTCACATAGGGATCATGAGCAGAGGATTAGAATAATTGTTGCACGCACAGAGGCATTCAAACAATCATTCTTCCCACACTCCATACGTGAATGCAATGGAAAGAAACCGTACCAACTGGTACAATGGGATGTACCCTCTGCTGTGCCCTTAACAGTGATTTGTAGAGTTTAGATGTTGATGTAGTTCTGTTCACAATTATGGAACAAAGGACAGACATAATGTAAATTTAAAATGTCGCAATATAATAGAGTAAGTAAGTCGTGCAATAGTTTAAAATATACAGGATGAGTCAAAAAACACTTTACAGCTATGGAACAATGTAGAAATTTATTGATACAACTTACAGAATTGGTAGATGGGTCATTTTGTAGCACAAGTACAGGACATGGGACAGCAAAAATCCACATGCAACCCTGGAACATATTCATGGCAGCCCCTAGGTTGATGTGTTTTGTGCTCTTAGCAAATTGAAAGCTTTTTCTTATTGATGGAGAAAACTGTCATTGGTATTGTATTTCTGGATTTGCTTTAAAACTTTTTAATTCCACAAATCGATGATGATGACCAAGCTGGGATGGTTTACTATACACAAGGTGATGCACCATCGCATTTCCTCATGGAAGTTTGAGGTTTCCTCGATAACCGCTTCCCAGGTTGGTGAGTTGGCTGTGAAAGGCTAATTGCATGACCACCTCACTCCCCAAACTTGACACCATAGGATTTCTTTCTCTGGGATTTCAATAATGACGGTGTGTATGTTTGTCCCATACCAAACAATTTAGCTGACATGAAAAATTGAATCTCTGCTGCTGTTGCACAAGTC
Source organism: Schistocerca nitens (assembly GCF_023898315.1). NCBI lineage: Eukaryota > Metazoa > Arthropoda > Insecta > Orthoptera > Acrididae > Schistocerca > Schistocerca nitens. The sequence goes on from NC_064616.1 coordinate 322,615,230, forward strand.
ATGCCCAATTTTCTGCAATGAGTGTGGGAAGAAATTGCTTTTCTGTGGGGTGTTTGGTGGGTCACAAATGACAGTCACATTGAACCAAAATGACACTTGACACTTGAGGTTGAGGTTGTTTGCTACAAAATGACACATCTAGCAGTTCTGTAAATTATATCAATTAATTTCTACATCATTTCATACTTGTAAAATCCTTTCTGACTCATCCTGTACTGGCATAAAGCTGTGTAATAAACTACCCCTAGCATTGAGATACCTACCATGCAGTTCATTGTAGAGCAATCTACAGAACTTCTTAATCAACAACTCTGTTTAAGAGGCAGAAGAAATTTACAATAGTGTGGTATAGTGAACGTAACATGTAATTTTAGTATAAAATCTCATTATTGTATACACTCATACATGAATTTATCAAACCAATTATCATGCAAATGATCAATTGTCACTAAATAAATATGTGAAGTAGCTCAATGTATTGGAGCTGTATATCTTCACCCAAAGTTCACACAAAAATGGGGAAAAACAGCTTCTGCTGTTTAGCACATAGTGTATTGTGAGTGTTTGCCAGTGTGCTACATTTCACATTTTGTGATGATGATCTGCAGTCAATCACAATAAAATAATATCTTGTGTGTAAAAGTCACTTCAAGTTCTCCTTTGAAGATTGTGTGCAAACATGAAAACAATTATTGGTTTGTGCTACATCAGTGCCATCTGGTGAGCTTACGGTGTAGTGTTGTGTTTACTTGACATTGTAGTCTGACTTCAGCTGTGTTAAGAACATGAGTCCCCCTCATGAACCATGGACCTTGCCGTTGGTGGGGAGGCTTGCGTGCCTCAGTGATACAGATAGCCGTACCGTAGGTGCAACCACAATAGAGGGATATCTGTTGAGAGGCCAGACAAATGTGTGGTTCCTGAAGAGGGGCAGCAGTCTTTTCAGTAGTTGCAGGGCAGCAGTCTGGTTGATTGACTGATCTGGCCTTGTAACATTAACCAAAACAGCCTTGCTGTGCTGGTACTGCGAACGGCTGAAAGAAAGGGGAAACTACAGCCGTAATTTTTCCCGCGGGCATGCAGCTTTACTGTATGGTTAAATGATGATGGCGTCCTCTTGGGTAAAATATTCTGGAGGTAAAATAGTCCCCCATTCGGATCTCTGGGCGGGGACTATTCAAGAGGACGTCGTTATTAGGAGAAAGAAAACTAGCGTTCTACAGATGGGAGCATGGAATGTCAGATACCTTAATCGGGCAAGTAGGTTAGAAAATTTAAAAAGGGAAATGGATAGGTTAAAATTAGATATAGTGGGAATTAGTGAAGTCCGGTGGCAGGAGGAACAAGACTTCTGGTCAGGTGAATACAGGGTTATAAATACAAAAATCAAATAGCGGTAATGCAGGAGTAGGTTTAATAATGAATAAAAAAATAAGTTTATATGCCAACTAACTCTGCAGATGATGAAGAAATTGATGAAATATATGATGAGATAAAAGAAATTATTCAGGTAGTGAAGGGAGACGAAAATTTAATAGTCATGGGTGACTGGAATTCGAGAGTAGGATAAGGGAGAGAAGGAAACATAGTACGTGAATACAGATTGGGGGTAAGAAGTGAAAGAGGAAGCCATCTGGCAGAATTTTGCACAGAGCATAACTTAATCATAGCTAACACTTGGTTCAAGAATCGTAAAAGAAGGTTGCGTACATGGAAGAATCCTGGAGATACTAGAAGGTATCAGATAGATTGTATAATGGTAAGACAGAGATTCAGGAACCAGGTTTTAAATTGGAAGACATTTCCAGGGGCAGATGTGGACTCTGACCACAATCTATTGGTTATGAACTGTAGATTAAAACTGAAGAAACTGCAAAAAGGTGGGAATTTAAGGAGATGGGACCTGGATAAACTGACTAAACCAGAGGTTGTACAGAGTTTCAGGGAAAGCATAAGGGAACAATTGTCACGAATGGGGGAAAGAAATACAGTAGAAGAAGAATGGATAGCTCTGAGAGATGAAGTAGTGAAGGCAGCAGAGGATCAAGTAGGTAAAAAGACAAGGGCTAATAGAAATCCTTGGGTAACAGAAGAAATATTGAATTTAATTGATGAAAGGAGAAAATATAAAAATGCAGTAAATGAAGCAGGGAAAAAGAAATACCAACGTCTCAAAAATGAAATCGACAGGAAGTGCAAAATGGCTAAGCAGGGATGGCTAGTGGACAAATGTAATGCTGTAGAGGCTTATCTCACTAGGTGTAAGATAGATACTGCCTACAGGAAAATTAAATACACCTTTGGAGAAAAGAGAACCACTTGTATGAATATCAAGAGCTCAGATGGAAACCCAGTTCTAAGCAAAGAAGGGAAACCAAAAAGGTGGAAGGAGTATATAGAGGGTCCATACAAGGGCAATTTACTTGAGGACAATATTATGGAAATGGACGAGGATGTAGATGAAGATGAAATGGGAGATATGATACTGCATGAAGAGTTCGACAGAGCACTGAAAGACCTTAGTCAAAACAAGGCCCCGGGAGTAGACAACATTCCATTAGAACTACTGACAGCCTTGGGAGATCCAGTCCTGACAAAACTCTACCACCTGGTGAGCAAGATGTATGAGACCGAACTATCAGTTTAATAAGTCACAGCTGCAAAATACTAACGCAAATTATTTACAGATGAATGGAAAAACTGGTAGAAGCCGACCTTGGGAAGATCAGTTTGGATTCCGTAGAAACATTGGAACACGTGAGGCAATACTGACTCTACGACTTATCTTAGAAGAAAGATTAAGGAAAGGCAAACCTACGTTTCTAGCATTTGTAGACTTAGAGAAAGCTTTTGACAATGATGACTGGAATACTCAGAAATTCCAAAGGTGGCACGGATAAAATACAGGGAGCGAAAGGCTATATACAATTTGTACAGAAACAAGATAACAATTATAAGAGTCTAGGGGCACAAAAGAAGAGCAGTAGTTCAGAATAGAGTGAGACACGGTTGTAGCCTATCCCCAATTTTATGCAATCTGTACATTGAGCAAGCAGTAAAGGAAACAAAAGAAAAATTTAGAGTAGGTATTAAAATCCATGGAGAAGAAATAAAAACTTTTGAGGTTCGCCGATGACATTGTAATTCTGTCAGAGACAGCAAAGGACTTGGAAGAGCAGCTGAACAGAATGGACAGTGTCTTGAAAGGAGGATATAAGATGAACATCAAAAGAAGCAAAACGAGGATAATGGAATGTAGTTGAATTAAGTCGGGTGATGCTGAGGGAATTAGATTAGGAAATGAAACACTTAAAGTAAGAAAGGAGTTTTGCTATTTGGGGAGCAAAATAACTGATGATGGTCGAAGTAGAGAGGGTATAAAATGTAGACTGGCAATGGCAAGGAAAGTGTTTCTGAAAAAGATAAATTTGTTAACATCGAGTATAGATTTAAGTGTCAGGAAGTCGTTTCTGAAAGTATTTGTATGGAGTGTAGCCATGTATGGAAGTGAAACATGGACGATAAACAGTTGGGACAAGAAGAGAATAGACGCTTTCAAAATGTGGTGCTACAGAAGAATGCTGAAGATTAAATGGGTAGATCACATAACAAATGAGGAGGTATTGAGTAGAATTGAGAAGAAGAGGAGTTTGTGGCACAAATTGAGAAGAAGAAGGGACCAGTTGGTATGACATGTTCTGAGGCATCAAGGGATCACAAATTTAGCATCAGAGGGCAGAATGGAGGGTAAAAATCATAGAGGGAGACCAAGAGATGAATACACTAAGCAGATTCAGAAGGATGTAAGTTGCAGTAAGTACTGGGAGATGAAGGAGCTTGCACAGGCTAGAGTAGCATGGAGAGCTGCATCAAACCAGTCTCAGGACTGAAGACAACAACAACAACAACAACAACAACATGAACATGAAAATGAACATTTTCAGTTGACATATTAATATAGTGTTTTATATACACAGTTATTTTACTTATGACAGGCCTACATCCATTGTGTTCCAAAATCTTTAGACATACATTTATGAAATGACATAATACAAAGCTGTCCTTTTCCCTTTCCTGCTTCCAGCTTTTCCCCCACACCCCACCTCCCGACACTGCACCAGGCTGCGATCTAGTATCTGCATACCTCCCTCACCAGAAAGTGCTCTTCTCTCCACCTCACTTGTACACTGATATCCTTCCCCCTTCTCTCCCACACTTCAGATTGTTATTAACGTGACAGTTGTATTCCGGGCAGATCTGCTGCTGTTAATGATCATTTGCGCACAAGGTGTGCTCTCTTGTGTGTATGTTTTCTTTGCTGAAGAAGGCTTTGGATGATAGCTATAATGTGCAACAATCTTTTCACTGTATCTGCGAGCAACTAAATGCGTCATTTTTGTGAGGAGCAGTAATCTGTATTAGTGGTAATATTATCAATAGTTGACTCTGTTTCCAAGTCGCTCTTGTTGGTTCCATTACAGTTATATTTATGTTGTACTGTATTAACAGTTCCTCAGATTTTTGCTTTCTTTGTCTCGCTCTTCCCCCGTCAATATTAAAATCACCACATATTACACACTCTTTGATTTAGTTTTTTTCTAGGAGAATGCACATGTTTTTGAGGAAAGTATTAATATTTCCACTTAGTGATCAGTATGTACAGAATACTCTTAACTCATTGTGCACTGTACCTGTAATCTCTAAATCTTTTTCTTTACTTTCAGGTATAATTTGCATATATCATCCATCTACTATCATAACTCATGACTGGTTTAACAAATATTGCCACTTTTCCATCCGTATATTCTGAACTGCAGAAACAGTTTGCTAGAACAGAATCTTTTATGCTAAAACTGCATATTTCATTCTCTTAATCCATGTTCATTTATAAACAATAGGTCTGGTCATGTTTCATTTATAAGTACTTCTAATTCTTTAATCTTCATGTGCTGTACATTTTTGATGCAGAATTCTGAGCTTAAATTGTTTTTTTTTTTTAGAATAAAGGCATGAGAATAAAAACCGCCATAACTGTAGGCAGTGGTTCAAAGCATGATTCAATTTAAAATGCTACATTCTTAATGTCATTGAAATTATTGACAATGCAGTAACTTGTCATGAAGCATGGGCTTCTATGAGTATAAGAGCAGCAAAGTAGTGCCCAACAAATACTGAAAATGTGTGTAATTTATAGGCATACTATTAAATAGTACCAGAAAATATCTGTCAGCTGTATTGGTATCATGTCATATTCCATACCAAGATAACCTGATTAAGGAAAAGCTTGCTTGTATGCTACTGCACAGTCGTAACACAACAAAAGACCTTGTATTGAGAAATTAGTGTTCTTTATATCTGATGTACTTCAAAGTTACAAAAGAATCAGAAACTTTCCCTATAATTTATTTGATATCATGGAAATTGTCTAATTTAACTTGCACAAAAAATAAACAAAATTTAATTTTTAAGGTTTACAAACTATCCCTGACAATTTAAAAATGCGTAAACGATGTTCACAGCAATTTGTTTCTCCATATGTAAAAAAAAAGTTTGTCATTTTAATGACCTTTAAACAGTAAATAAATCAGGCCAGAGAAAATTAAGTTAACTTTTCTTTATTTGTCTTTCAACTTTACACAATATTGTTTTAATATCAAAATACACTGCTGCAAAAAAATGCAACACCCTCAATAACTGTGTTTCTGTGGCACCAGGATTTAATATGTGCATATTAAGGGATTTTTGTGTTAGCAATTCATATAGCACTCAGAAGACGCATCTGTACACCCTCTACTTTGACTCTGCAGGCAGTAAATGTGTTGACTTTAGAGGTGAGCAGCATTTTCAACATTCATTCTAGGATATAAACACGGCCTACCCATAAGTACATAGTCCTGCTTGGACAGCTTCAGCCATTTAAAAGGGGACACATGTTGCACTTGTTTGGTCATCAGGGATTTCTGGGAAATGTCTGCTTGCAGCAGGAGTAAGAACATTTGTGTATCTGGCTAGGCTATCACTGATACTGTGGCACTGCCAATCATAGCTAGTCATGCAAGAGTTAATTGAAGAGTGGATCTCTGTTGTCTTCAGTGATGAGAGTAGGTTCTGTGAGTGATGAACATACCCACTCTAACACTCTCTTTTTACCAGGTTCTAGCTAAAAATACTTGAGTAACATAATCATAGATTATAAGTCTTGGCTTAGGACGGTGAAATACTTGGCATGTGTACTTATCTCTTGTTGGTTTTGACGAGTTTTCTCCAGCAATTCAGTGTTAATTGGGGTGCATAATATTAATTGCTTCACTGCAGAAATCAGAGGATTCAGTGTGAAAAGCTGGTTATATTTAATAACGTCATGTTAAATAACTTACATCCCTTTGAACTCTACCAGTGTTATTTCTATGTAGCAAAATAATAAATTTCTCAACACCTTCAATACCATAACTAGGCAAATTGGTCCCAGTGATCTTACCATATTTTGAGACCGTAACACTGATGCAAAGTCCAACGACATAACTAACATGAAATTTGTAGATGTATTAAGTTCGTACAATCTTAGAAATATGGTTAACATGGATCCAAAACTGCTCAAGACACTGTTAAGTATAGTAACATAGACCTTCATTACTCAGACCACCTTGCACAACAGATAGAATATAGAAAAAACAGCTACTAAAATCATACCAAAAACTTTTGAAAAGAAACGAGTTATGAGCAATAGTTACTTCAACTGTCAGCAAATTAAACTAGCTGAGGAGACGTGGGATAGAATCTGCATTGTGATTGGGCAGATGACAAATGGGAAGGGATTTATAACATCCTATTGAGACACTTTGATTCCTGTTCTCCCATTAAAGAAATGCAGACTGGGCCAATATACAGTCAAAGTGCAAGAAATAACCAACTCAGACTTTCAGGCCAATCTTGTTAAACCCAGGCAAAATATTCATGACCTAGTTGTCCCGTCAAAATCAACTAGGCTGAACCATTTCATACAAAAATATAAACCTTGAAAGGAGAACTTTCAAACCTTAGAAAATAAGCCTACAGTAATGAAATCTTACAATCTACAAATGTAAGCGAGGCCTCCTGGAAACTCATCAATAAGTATCAATAAACCTCCACAACTATGGATGGCAAATCTTTATCCATTATACAGGATGGTTATAACCACTTCCCTTCTTATAAAAGAACCAAAAGCATTATGTAACTCTTTTAATAAACATCACCAACAGGAAATCCAACACACACTATAGAATTGTACCAAGATATACCGAATCACACTCAAGCAGTCAGTTTTGAATTTGATGAGGTTAAAGAAAATGATATAAGGAGGATAATCCTTACACTGAAGAACAAATACTTTGCTGGATGGGATGGTGTGTTGAGTGTAGTAGATAAAAAATGCATAAAAGAAATAGTTAAACCACTAATGTACCTCATAAACTGCAGTATTAGAGAAAGCACTTATCCTTTTAATATAAAAATAAGCAGTGTAAATAAATAAACTTACCCAAATTCTGATATTTATTACTGTAGCTTAGTCAGAAGCAACAACTAGACGAACTTGCAGGTACCTTATATCTCACTGTAGTTGACATAATCATCTTCAGAGATTCAGCAATTGTTTAGATAATTAAGATAATTCTCATTTATTGTTCTGTCTCATATATGTACAGCTGAGATGAACAAAGAATTAGAATTATCTTTCTAATGTTATATATGATTATCTGCTGTGGTATCTCCGGATAGGTGAACTGTGTCACTGCAAACAAGTGACCTGTAAGAGCAACTAGTACTTGTCTGGACCTAAGGTTAGCATTTTCAGTGACTCAACTGGCAAAAATTATGTGAAGTATATTGTTAATTCACTATGTGATGATCAAAAGTATCTGGACATCTGACTGAAAATGACTTCCACGTTTGTGGCACCCTCCATCAGTAATGCTGGAATTCAATAGGTGTTTGCCCACCTTTAGCCTTGATGACAGCTTTCACTCTCGCAAACATACATTCAGTCAGGTGCTGGAAGGTTCCTTGGGGAATGGTAGCTCATTCTTCACGGAGGGCTGCCCTAAGGAGAGGTATTGATGTTGGTCGGTGAGGCATGGCACGAAATTGGCGTTCCAAAACATTCCATAGGAGCTCTATAGGATTCAAGTCAGGACTCTGTGCAGGCCAGCCTATTAACTGTTACTGTCATGTAACCACTCTGCCACAGGCTGTGTGTTATAAACAGGTTCTCGAACATGTTGAATGATATAATCGTGATCCCTGAATTGCTCTTCAACAGTTGGAAGCAAGAAGGTGCTTAATCCATCAATTTAGGCCTGTCCTGTGATAATGCCACGCAAAACAACAAGGGGTGCAAGCCCCATCCATGAAGAAAAAAAAAAAAAAATAACGACCACACCATAACACCACCGCCTCCAAATTTTACTGTTGGCACTACACACGCTGGAAGATGGCGTGCCCCAGGCATTTACAATACCCACACCCTGCCATCTGATTGCCATGTTGTGCCGTGATTCATCACTCCATACGTTTTTCCACTGCTCAATCGCCCAACGTTTACGCTCCTTACACCAAGCGAGGTGTCGTTTGGCATTTACCGGTGTGATGTGTTGCTTATGAGCAGCTGCTCGACCATGAGGTCCAAGTTTTCTCACCTCCCACGTAACTGTCAAAATACTTGCAGTAGATCCTGATGCAGTTTGGAATTCGTGTGTGACGGTCTGGATAGATGTCTGCCTATTACACGTTATGACCCTCTTCAACTGTTGGTGGTCTCTGTCAGTCAACAGATGAGGTCGGCCTGTACGCTTTTGTTCTGTAAGTGTCCCTTCACGTTTCCATTTTACTATCACATCGGAAACAGTGGACCTAGGAATGTTTAGGAGTGTGGAAATCTCGCATGCAGATGTAGGACACAAGTGACACCCAATCACCTGACCACGTTCGAAGGTTGTGAATTCTGCAGGGCGCGCTATTCTGCTCTATCACGATGTCTAATGTCTACTGAGGTCGCAGATATGGAGTACCTGGCAGTAGGTGGCAGCACAATGCACCTAATGTGAAAAACGTTTTTTATTGGAGGGGGGGGGGGGTGTCCGGATAACTTTGATCACATGTGTGTTTGCAACTACTTTTCCACAGTTGTTACATGATTTAAGAAAGTTAAGCTTGTACACAGAGAAAATTTCGTCTCAACAAAATAGTTAGTAGTATACTTCACATTTATGTTTCCTTTGGCTTTAATTTTGTATTAATGGAACAAGTGTGAAAACACTAATGGTGTGAAATTGAGAATCATAGTACAAATTGCTTCAGAGAATTCGTGTTTAGAGAGCAGATGTAACTGCTGTGTTATATTCACCGGCATTTGGAACATGTTTTCAGTCACTTGATATAGTGATCATTCAAAATACCAGTGACAACAGAACTGGACAAGTTACAATAGTGTCTTCACACTGGATTCACCAACAGGCAGTTTAGTTTCTGTGCTTGTGAATGAAATGAAGTGAGAGATAGTTTGTTGCCTATATACTACAAATAAATGGCATCTACACATGGCAAAACGCACTTCAAAATGAGAATCCTTTCCGATGTGGAAAATAAAAATAAAAAAAGTTTTGACTGGTAGAATCTATTTATAAATAGAGACCTGATTATATGCATTATAAAAACTTACGCATTAAAATGAATAAAATGCATGAAAAGTGTAGAAAATATGCAAGATCAAATAATAAAAAAACATGGGAGTTACTGTGTTTATAATATCTCTAATTCGAAGCTGTGCATATCAGTTACCGGTACTTCGAAGAGCGCCGGCCATGCGAAAGGTAGTTACATTTAGAATGCTGATAACATTTTCTGAATTCTTTCTGATAGAAAACAAATGGTTCAAATGGCTCTGAATACTAAAGGACATAACTTCTGAGGTCATTAGTCTCCTAGAACTTTGAACTACATAAACATAACCTAAGAACATCACACACATGCACGTCCGAGGCAGAATTCGAACCTGCGACTGTAGCGGTCGCGCGGTTCCAGACTGTAGCTCCTACAACCGCTCGGCCACCCCGGCCGGCCTTTCGCGTAGAGATTAGGAAGGAGGCCTTTCTGGGATTATTTCCTAAAAATTATCAAAATGGGGACACATAGCGTGTTTCAAGAATTGTTCCTTCTTTGCTCTTGTTTTCGGTAACAAGCAGATGCGATGCAAATGAGTCGCAGAGAAACAATCGGTATGTACAGGACCAACTTCGAGGTATATCGCTCGCTGAGAGGCACAATTAAAAACTCTATAAGATGTTATTAAAAAAAATCACTATTTTTTTGGAACAGCATTTAGTTTTAGTTAATACTATTGGATCACAGAATTATTTACAACGATTTTTACATTTTTATACTGTTGTAAATATAAAAATCAATGTACTATGCCAAATGTTCGATAGAAAGATTGTGTCTTTGGTCACTCAAAACATTTTTATAAGCAGAAAACGACCGTTCTACATCAACTGAGGTAACTGGGCAGTATTTGGATTTGGGGGCTGTGTGGGCTCTTACTGTTTGTGGTAAAAGTTCGCTCGACCCGTTAATAAAACTATCAATTAGGCACAAGGGTTCAAAGCCTGCGTTATTATTTAAACATTTTCAAACTATTCTGTGAGTTTTCTTGGGAATACCTGAGCCAATGAGGACATCACTAGAATAATTTTATTCATTAACTGAATAGATGCATTCAGCACCAAACCTTGAGTTCCAAGCCTTTCTATACTTGCCGGTGTATGGTTAAGATGAATGCTAATCACAGCAAAGTCTTTTTTAATACCAGAATCATTTAAAGCTCTTTTGCACTGGCAAACTGCCCAAGCCTCTGCACTATCGAAGTCGTTTACTACCCCTCTAAAGGGCTCGATATGTTCATTGTAAAACAACACAGCTTCGACCCACGTACCCCAACGTGTTACCGCTGGTTTGGGGGGGCAAATGCACACTTGGTAGTTTTCCCTTGCAGGTACTGATGCGAGAAGGAGTGTTTAGAACATCTTATTTCTGGATGAAATCAGTTTATTTACATTCACAAACATGGAACGTACTTCCTCAGCAAGGCGATGTACTCCATGAGCAAAGCACATCACATATATCAAATTGGGATAAAATACTCGGAAGGCTTTTCCTGCTTCGATCATATATGGAGCTGCATCTGAAGTAAACACAAACTCCCTTTCATCTGCAGAATATTCAGGTAATATTTCTCTAATATCCTCATTCACAAATCTGGCTATCGTAGAATCATTTACTTTTCCAAGTTCTCTGTAGACCGCTAAATAGGAAGAAGAAGGTTCTTCTTTTAAGGCACCAGCAATTACCTTTGCAGATAATGGCCACAAGTGTCTGTAGTTTCGTCAACTAAAATCCAGATAACGCTGTCCTTCAGCTCATTGCGTATTTCTTGCAGAACATTTACGTAAATAGTCGGTATGTAATTTCTGCACAATGTTGATTCATCTGGTATATTTTTAATTAAGAAATATTTGTGCAGGAAGTCTTCGAGGATAGGGTTTGTAATTTTGTGAAGAGGAATATTGCTTGCAAAGAATGCTTCACATAGATCCACGTTAAACCGACTTTTGTGGTTACCTTTGGACAAATGCGTGCTACTGCAACTTGCTGTTGTCAAAAGTTGTTGTCATGGTCCTTCCTTCTTCATTCCTGCGATATGAATACTTCTCTTGACATGCTAGTGCTATTTGAAAGTTTTTTTTTTTCACAAAATGTTTTCCTCGCAAACTTGAAGATGTAAAACAGTTCCGTCATGTGTAAATGTTCCAGGATGGTCAGCTATCCACGAAACACCGTTTCTGTTTTCGGGCGGCATGGCATACAACATGTTACACACTACACGTCGTAAAAACGTTCGACTGTCTACAAGTAAATAGAAAGCTAAACTGAAACAAGGGACGTGGGACTAAAGGCTTCCGTAGTGTAATATTTGCCAACGCGTACGGTACGACAGTAGAGGGGATTAACCAGGTGCACGGGCGCAGGAACATAGAGTGACTGCCTGTTTCTCTTCTGTAATGATTTCGCTAGGCAGTAGCCTCTCAGTTAGCGATTGCACGCAGTTCTAAGTCGCGGTCAATCTGTGAGACATCAAAACCAGATCGAGGTATAGACCTCCCGTCTAAATTTTTAGAATATTGTAAACATACAACGAAAATATGCATCGTTACTAGTTTTTAGCTAAAATCTGCAATAATCGGTGAAAAGGAGTCAAATATTTAAATGCATGTGAAACTTGCAAACGCATATAATTGCAGTCTCTAAATTATAACCAAACGGATGAAATAAAATGAGCAGAACATACAGTGAGCACATATACGTATAATAATGTAGATAAAAATGGATGAAAGGTAGATGGAGAGAAACAGTTCATCATATTCCAGCCTTGCTTCGATTCAGTATTGTGGGAAAGACCACTCACGCATGGCCTGATCCTCTGAAAAAATTGAGATGTCCATCCTCACTGTCCAACTTTGCCTATAAGGAGAGGTTTCCACCAGTGGGACAGACTTTTTGAAACAGTCTATGCGGTGATGGAGGTAAAGGTCCAAAGATATGACACCCTGCAACCATTCACCCTGGTGGGCCGTCATTTGTGAGTAATAGACGAAATAAAGATTCAGAATTTCGCGTCATGATCTATACGTTTAAAAATGAAAGCACTTCACATAGTGGTTGCATAGTGTAATGGTGAAGGTATCGACCTCACGTACAGTGTGTTGTTGGTTCGAATCTCGGCAGTTGTACTTAAATTTTTTCTATTTTAAACCTTCATCGAAATGACTTTGATCATTATTTTTATTCAGTTAATTGGTATAAATGTAATTTTTCTATTCATTGGTGACATTATTTTAATCAACGTTTTAATTTCATTTGCTCTTATTTTTTCTTCCTTTCGTTTTCTGCACTTGGAATCTTCGTGCATGTGAATCTAGTTAATTTTATGTATATATCATTATGTTTAAACATTTGAAGATGCCGCTGTGTGCGTTAAAACCAGAAAGCAAATGATGAAATAATCTGTAAACGTAGGCTTCCCGGCCGTTGTCACGGTCAATAAAATTCTTCTGAGTTTGAGGCCGCATGTCATCTGTAAATTTAGCAATACACCTTGAGGAAGGCGCCTTGCAACGGTCGCCGAAATGTCGGAATTTTACAGATGACAATGGGGCCTCAAACCCAGAAGAATTTTATTGATGATGAAATAATCAATTTATATGACTGCACAATGGATCTTCCGTTAAAAGATTTACCTGTAACTGGATGGCTATCGTCATAGAAACATTGAAAATATACATTCTTATTGCGCTATTTACATATTAACATAGATGATGATTTAAACGAAAGCAGGGATTATAAGTAAAACAAAATACAGGAAAAATGAGAAACAGAAATGATGAATGCAATAACATTGATGAAAAGTCAGTTGACAAAATGAAAGTAATTAAATCGAAATTATACATACCAATAATCAAAATCACATGAACTATGATTCCAAATGAAAAAGGCGAATAGGTAGAAATATGAGTGCAAATGATGAACCTTATACGATGACAAATATGACTGACAAATGAATAGAAAATACATTTAAACCAATTAATTGAATAAAAATAATGATCAAAGTCATTTCGATAGAGATCTAATAATAAATAAGCGTATATCACGAGTTTGGAACTGCATGGGATGTCAGTACCTTCGCCATTACGCTATGTAACCGGACTGTAGGCCCTTGTCAGTTCTAAATCTATACACCAATACGCGAAATATTTACTTAATATTTACTTTCAAATCAGTGCACACCAGGATGAAAGACAGTATGGCACCTGCATCCCTTACGGATAGTTTTGAAGAGTCGATTCTCCACTTTCTGCGACATTATGTTAAATTCAATGTTGCGGGACGGACCACATTTCTGTGGTCACATGCTCCAAAAATTGATGTCTCTAATCTGAGCCTTACCCTGATAGCTTACAACTTTTTTTTTCCTTTATTGTTATTTTCAAACCTGTTAACAGGCAGGCCAGCAGCAGAATGCTACGCCGCTCTTTGGCCGCAGAGAACAACAAATATACAAATGAAGACATTTAGAGAAAAAACGTGGTGGACATAGAACCGGAGACAAACACTTTTTAAAATACATGGAGCCATTCACGGGCGTAGAGTCCAAGATAAAACTTGTTCAGACACTTGGACAGAGACGAATATTGTCACACGTGAATGTAGGTGCACAAAAACGAACAACACTGAACCACTTAAGCACAAAACGACGACACACACAGAACACGACTCATTGACTCCGGCGCGTGAATGTTCACTAAACGTGTACGAGTCAGGTACCTGCCAAGAGTGGAGGAGAGGGGGGGTGGAAGAGGGAGAGGGGAGAGCAGATGCCAAGGGCAGGGGAGATACGGGGAAGGGAGGAAGTGGGAGGGGAAACCCGGGGGAAAAGGGGAGGAGGGAGGGGACAGGGGAAAAGGAAAGACAAGGGAAAGGAAGAGAATGGAGTGTAGGTGCCTAAAGGAAAGGACACAGGAAGTTGGGGGGGGGAAGAAAGTTGATAGGAGGGGTAGATGGAGGGGAGGAGGACATCATCAGGGAGGGGAGCTGGCGGAAGCCACCTTGGAAGTGGGTAAGAAGGGTGGAGAGATGGAGACTGGGTGGGACGTGGGAATACAGGCACGGCAGTGGGCGGGGGTGGGAGAGGGTGGGTGGGACAAGCGGATGAGGAGGATAGAGTTTGCGGGAGGTGTACATGATCCATATCCTTTCAAGGAAGAGAAGGAGGTGGGGGAAGGGGATGAGATCATACAGGATCCGCGTGGGGGAGGAGAGACGGATGCGATAGGCGAGGTGGAGAGCATGGCGTTCAAGGATTTGGAGGGATTTATAAAAGGTAGGGGGGGCGGAGATCCAAGCCGGATGGGCATAACAAAGGATAGGGCGGATGAGGGATTTATAGGTGTGGAGGATTGTGGAGGGGTCCAGACCCCACGTACGGCCGGAAAGGAGCTTGAGGAGACGGAGTCGGGAGCGTGCCTTGGCTTGGATTGTCCGGAGATGGGGAGTCCAGGAGAGGCGACGGTCGAGGGTGACGCCAAGGTACTTAAGGGTGGGGGTGAGGACGATAGGACGGCCAGAGATGGTGAGATAGAAATCAAGGAGGCAGAAGGAAGGGGTGGTTTTGCCTACAATGATCGCCTGGGTATTGGAGGGATTGACCTTGAGCAACCACTGGTTGCACCAAGTGGTGAACTGGTCAAGATGAGATTGGAGAAGGTGTTGGGAGCGCTGCAGGGTGGGGGCAAGGGCAAGGAAGGCAGCGTCATCGGCAAACTGGAGAAGGTGGACGGGGCGTGACGGCGGCGGCATGTCCGCCGTATACAAAAGGTACAAAAGGGGGGAGAGGACGGAGCCTTGGGGCACACTGGCGGAGGGGAAAAAGATGTAGGAGTCGGTATTATGGATGGTGACGTAGGAAGGATGGTGGGAGAGAAAGGAGCCGATCAGACAGACGTAGTTAATGGGAATGGCGCAGGTTTGGAGCCTGAAGAGGAGACCGGAATGCCATACGCGGTCATAAGCTCATTCGAGGTCCAGGGAGAGGAAGATTGTGGAGCGATGGGAATTAAGCTGGTCGGAAAGGAGATGAGTGAGGTGAAGGAGAAGACCGTCGGAAGAGAAGGATGGCCGAAAGCCACACTGGGTAACGGGAAGGAGGCGGTGCTGGCGGAGATGCTGGTGGATGCGGCGGGTGAGGATAGATTCCAGGACCTTGCTGAAGACCGAGGTAAGGCTGATGGGACGGTAGGATGAGACGGCGGACAGCGGTTTGCCAGGTTTAAGGAACATCAGGATACAGGAGTTTTTCCACAGGTCGGGGTAGTAACCGGTGGACAGGACTACGTCGTAGAGCCTGGCCAGGGTGGAGAGGAAAGAGACAGGAGCTTCACGAAGGTGACGGTAGGTGACACGATTGTGACCAGGAGCGGTGTTGCGTTTCGTGCGGAGTGTAGCAATGAGATCCTGTGTAATGATAGGGGCATTGAGTTCCATGTGTGCAATGTTGTCCAAGTACTGGAAACCAGGAGTGAGGGGAGGGACAGAGGTGTCAGTTCGATCGGGAACATCCGGGAAGAGGGAGTAATCAAACTGGGGATCATCGGGGATGGAAAAGACATCAGAGAGGTAAGAGGCAAAGTGATTGGCTTTACTTAGGGAGTCAGGGAAGGGGTGATCATAATGGAGAAGAGGATAGTAGGGGGAGGGTTTATTTCCGGTAAGGCGACGGAAGGCTGACCAGAACTTGGACGAGTTGATAGGTAGGGTAGCATTTAAACAAGTGCATGTCTGTCGCCAGTCCCGGCGTTTCTTAGCCGCGAGCAAATTACGAATGTGTCGCTGGAGTTGCCGTTGGCGTCGTAGTGTGTCCGGGTCATGTGTGCGGAGGAAGGCACGGTAGAGGCAGCGGGATTCACGGAGGAGGAGGACAGCCTGTGGGGTAAGGTAGGATGGTGGAGGTGGACGGCAACAGTAGGGACGTGGGCCTCCACGGCCTGAGACAAGGTCTGCTGGAGAAAGGAGGCGGCATGGGTTACATCGTCAGGGTGGTTATAGGTGAAGGGTTGGCTATCGACCTGTGTGGAAAGGGTATCCTGGTAGGCATTCCAGTTAGCACGGGAATAGTCATGGACGTAATTAGGGGGAGGGTCATTACGAGGGTCGGGGTGGGGGCGACGACCGTTTGAAACGGTGAGGACGACAGGGAGATGGTCACTACCAATAGGCTCCAGAACATCCACAGTTATGCAGCCAAGGAGGTTGGGGGAGGTAAGGATAACATCAGGACTGGAGTTGGATTCGGGACAGGTATGCTGGGGGATGGGGATGAGGTCGCCTTGAAGGGAGGAGAGGAACCGATGCCACCGCCGAAACTGGGCGGCAGAATGACTATGGATGTTGAGGTCAACGGCGATCATTTAGGAGGAGAAGGTACAGTCAATGTGGGAGAGGAAGTCGAAGGGAATAGGGGCGTTAGGGCGGACATAGATGGTGGCGCAGGTAACGGTAAGGCCGGGGAAGAAGAGACTAAGGATCAGGTGTTCGGTGGGGTCGGTAAGGAGAGGTTGGAGCCAAACAGGGATCCAATGGCAACTCCGTCACACGTAATCGGGAGGGGATTATCGGAGCGGTGGAGGAGGTAGGGCGAAATGTGGGCGGTGTGGTTGGGTTCGAGGAAGGTTTCATTGAGGAGGGAGGCATCCACGCGGTGGGTGGCAAGGATGTGCAGGAAGAGGTTCTTGTTGGCAGGAAGGGAGCAGATATTGTTGAAAAGGATACGGTGCTGTCGCGCCATGACAGGGATTTAAACGAGGATGGGAGAAGGTGAAATGGGCCTGGTTGTTGGAGTAGGTGGCATACATTTTTAGTTGGAAAACGGAACGGATGGCGAGGGATATCTGTTGGAGGGTGTGCGGACGCTGAAAAGGATGAACATTCTGAAGGACGATGGTGAGGAATCTGATGATGTCCTCAGCCGTAGGGGGTGGGCGAAGGGAATTTCCGGGAGGGGTGGGGGCGTCCAGAGGGCGGACAGGAACGGTGAGTTCAGGAGTGGTAGGAGGGGTTCGGGCCTTACATTTCTGGGAGTATGTAGGATGAGGGAGGTTACAGGTATTACAGGAGGGGGGGGGGACTGGAGATTGGGGCACTGCCGTAAAAAGTGGGCTTGCCTATAGTGCGGGCAGGTTGGGGCCTCGCGGCACTCAGATATCGGGTGTGCATTATACCGCAAGCACCTTTGGCAGCGGAGGGATTGAGGAGGGGAACGGGAGGGGTCAACTTCATAACGTTGGTTAAAAAGGAGGGCACCCTCCTTCAGGAGACGGTCTATGGAGGAGGCGTGCTCGGAAAAGACCCGCATAAGGCAGGTGGGGCTGGCAGAGTTGTGGATGCGGCGAACCGCACGCATCTCCAGATGGGGATGTGCCTGAAGCTCCGCCAACACCTCCTCCTCCGTGATCGTCGGGCTAAGCCGAGTGATCATGGCGGTGTGGGTCGGAGGGCAACGTGGAGGTTGAGGTTGGCGGGAGGGAGGCGGGGAAGGGGCAGGAGTGACGGAGGCATGAGGGCCAAAGCGGGTGACAGGGATGCGGGAAAGGAGATCTGTGTGGACGGTAGGGCTGGGGGAGGAGATGAGCACCGAATCACGGCGAGGAGTGAGCAGGGAGATGGGGGCACCTGGAAAATGCTGGCGAAGGAAAAGGGTGAGGTTCCAGGCCTCAAGAAGGGAGGGATCAGGACGGGAGAGGAGGTAGCGGTAGGAAGAGGGGGTGGTGGAGGAGGAGGAGGGGGCAGAGACAGGCAGGGAGACATCCATGGTATCATGGGCTGGGGAAGGGGGACCAGGCGGAGCCTTTTAGGGAGTAGAGGAGGCAGGGGTGCCACTGGGGCGCTTGACGGCGGTGGAGGAGGTTTGGGGGATGGGAGTGACTGGAATGTGGCGGGCAGTGGCAGGTCCCGGTGCTGAGGTCGGCGCCGAAGATGGTGAGGGTGATGGCGAAGGCGATGGTGAAGACGATGACGATGAAGGCAAAGGGGAGAGTTGAGCGTGGGCCGTAGCCCTCTGGGCGACCACCCTAGCGGGGGCCACAGAAACGGAAGGAGAAAAGGGAGGGAGTGGAGGGAAGGGATCAGAGGAGGTGCGGGAGGGAGGAACCGGGGATGGGGCGACAAATAGTGAGGGAGAGGGAAGAGGGAAGAGTGGGGGGATGGACTGAGGGGGGAGTGATGCGGCACACCATGTGATAGTGGTGGCGGCGGCGGAGGGGTGTGTGTAAATGATGGCAGTGCTGGTGGCAGTAGAGGCGGTGGTGGGGGTCGACATTATGAGAAGGGGAAAAGCACAGGACAGGACAAAGAAGGTGACGAGAAACACAGAGTAGAAGGGACCGAGAAACTATGAAGAAGACTGAGGCTGAAGCCCCACTCTGCTGTTGCTGGTTGGGGAGGTGACGCTATTGCTGCTGCTGCTGCTGCTGCTGCTGCTGCTGGACGCTGGCTGGGACCGCAGCTGGACGCTGGCTAATGGGAGGGACCGCTGCTGGCTGGGACCGCTGCTGGACGCTGGCTGCTGGCAGGAACCGCTGCTGGCTGCTGGACGCTGTCTGGGACCGCTGCTGGACGCTGGCTGCAGGCTGCTGGCAGAAACCGCTGCTGGCTGCTGGCAGGAACCGCTGCTGGCTGCCGGCGGGGACCGCTGCTGGCTGCCGGCGGGGACCGCTGCTGGCTGCCGGCGGGGACCGCTGCTGGCTGCTGGCTAGGACCGATGCTGGCTGGACTACTGCACGTTGACGAGCTGGCGGGCACCTGTAACACCTATCCCTTCGACTGGTACCTTAATAGCACAATCGAAGGGTGGTATTCAAACGAATTACCGCCGGAGATGGCTTACAACAAATTTGTTGTCCAAAAATATTATATGTTTCTACAAATGTTGTTGGGTGCGTATTAAGCATGTCACAAACAGTTAAGTTCCACGGGAGCTTATAGCTATTTGTTTAGCAAAACTGGAAAGGTGTTAGCTGTAGAGGTTTGTTACTGTCATTTCTTCCGTCTATTTGCTATATGAAATCAACTCGTTATGAGCGCTGCCTCAGACGGCACGCGATACTTGTCGAGCGTCGTCGGTAGATGGCAGCTCGCACGTTACCTCTTAGCGATGGGTAGGGATGGGCTGAACTGTGACTTTTCAGTATTAGTGATTTCTGCGAATGCTTCTTTCGGTAACTGCAATTCTTAGACGCAGTTTACAATTACAGTTCATGCACTCTACCAATTCTATTTTCGCGATTTATAACGGTAGATCTGACAGTCGCAAGTAAGAACTAAGAAGCAGTTTCATGAACACGAATGCTTATTTCCCCGTCCTGGAATAAATTCCGTTCTAAAGATATTTGCTGCAATTCGCAGTTAACTAAATGACGACAGAGCTTACAATCAGGCAATAAAAATTGTGATACGAGTGGTGTATTTTGAAGATTATCTTGGTTGACATGGTTCAGATACGGATCAGACGTGTAGATTTGTGGGTAGATTTGTGTCCACAGTCATAACTTACTGCCGGCCGCTGGTGGCCGAGCGGTTCTGGCGCTACAGTCTGGAACCGCGCGACCGCTACGGTCGCAGGTTCGAATCCTGCCTCGGGCATGGATGTGTGTGTTGTCCTTAGGTTAGTTAGGTTTAAGTAGTTCTAAGTTCTAGGGGACTTATGACCTCAGCAGTTGAGTCCCATAGTGCTCAGAGCCATTTTCATAACTTACTATGCATGTGAGTTTACCAAGGCGACAGCAAGGAAGGAAAAAAAACCATCAGATTCGTGACTGCTCAAAACACATGAAAACACACAGGTCTACAAAAAGGACATGTAAGGAACGTTTTCAATATAATATGTTGTGTTGTAGTGTTGTTGATGTATCTAAGACAATAATGTGTTAGTTTCCTTAAGAACATGCTTAAAATGTATCTCGTTACTTTGTTAATAATGTATTAGTTACTTTGCTGTATGAAAATGCTTACCACATATCCTATTTCTTTTTTTAAGTGTCGTGCATACAGAGTGTTAAGTTTGTACATGCTCAAAATGGTAGAAGTTACGATCCCATTTGGAAAATTTACCTGGACAAGGAGTGGTGATAAAACTGGAGTTCGCCTTGGCAGGTAAGAAAACGTATTTACAGGTTATGTTAAGAGTGTACATGACAGGATTTGAGCTGTATGAGAGTTCCGTACCTTCGCCATCACGCTATGTAACCAGACTGTTGTAAGTCATCATCATTTTTAAATCTGTACATCAATACGCGAAATGTCGAAATTTTTGGTCGTAAATGAGTGCCCACCATGGTAGAAAGGCTGGAGGGAGGCTCAATATTGCAAGGGCCTCATGGTAGGAGCACTCAATGCATCCCAACAACAGTGCATAAAAAGATAGTTTTGGTGATCCAGTTGTTAAACTGGAGGGGGGCACAATGTTGCAAGGGCAGATTGCCATATGTCAACCCAGCTTAGACCACAAAGTCCCTTACAGATAAGTCTGTCACCTCACAGATAAGTCTGTCAGCTCAGCCAGTATTCCATGGCATTGTTGTGGGCACTATCACACTATAGCCATATTTTACAGATTAAAAGAAAGGCTAGAACAGTGTTTGTAAGAACCAGTAGTTAACTGTTCGTCACTTTCATGTAGTTTATTTCACTACATACAGTCTTTGGCGTTGTAAAGCTTTCCCCCTTTTGTGAATTAGTATGATATTGACAGCGCATTCCGCCCCTACCCCCACCCACACCACACCACCACCCCTCAATTCTTGATTCCGAAATAGCTGTTAGGTTGAGGAATCAAACTTGTGTTCCCATTATGGTGTAAAGTTTTTGCACAATTATGGGATGCAATTACGTTGATTTTAGTTGAGAATTAAATGTATTTTCTACAGAAAAGCAATTTTACAAATTTGTTTTCGACTTTACTTTATCATAATTGATATTTATATTTTTAGAGTTGCAAACATAACTCTGGACATTTCAAAAGAAAGGACATGTGTCTTGATTGCCAATGATGGCAATGCATTGCAAAGTGCTCACATGCCAGCCTCTGGTTTGGTATGTAGTTGTCATGTTAGGGCTTTCCATTCACTGGGAAAGTTGATAATTGCAGGATGGTTGTTATTGCATGTATATGTGCTGCAGTATGTTTCCTCAACACATCCACCTGGGCTACATGCGAATTAAGATGGAAATGGGCAGGCCAGACCATTCGCCAAATATCTTCTTGTTCCGAGATCTCTTGCACATGTGCTGCTTGATGCATTGTCATCCAGAAAAATGAAGTCAGGGCCGAATGCATTTCTGAAAAGACAAACATCTTGAAGGAGTAGAGTGTGACAATGATGTTGCAACAGTATGGCTCTCCATACCATAGCAACTAGACCACTGAAATGATCATGTTCGATAATGTTCCTGAGTGCATTACATGTGGACTCATGGTAGCAGTAGTTAATGCTCCCCAACAACACTGCCTAACATGATTGTTTTGGTGGTCTAGTTTTTATGCTGGAGGGAGGCAAAATGTTGTAAGGGCATACTGCCTTCAGATCTTTCAACACAGTACACTCACCATTCAACATCATTCCGATACAGTGCTCCTTCCCAAAGCTCGGTTTTTCATAAGCGCATTTTGCCATGACTTGATTTTTATGGATGACCATACGTGACCACATTGAACAATGGAGATGGAGCTTTTGTAACAGGAGGAATTCAGCAAACGTAGAGGAATGCAATTTCTCCCGGCTTAAATCTGATCAAGCATGTTGGGAGGGACGCATTACAAATGGTTCAAATGGCTCTAAGCACTATGCGAGTTAACATCTGAGGTTATCAGTCCCCTAGTCCTAGAATTACTTAAACCTAACTAACCTAAGGACATCACACACTTCCAAGCCCAAGGCAGGATTCAAACCTGTGATTGTAGCAGCAGCGCGTTTCCGGATTTAAACGTCCAGAACCGCTCAGCCATAGCGGCCAGCGGCCGCATTGCAGTATGGTCACATGCACCAATGACCATCCAGCTGTTCTCAACTGCACTAGAGGAGGAATGGGACATCCTATCACAAGAACTTTCTACCAGGCTCGTGACTAATGTGGGAGCACATTGCAGAGCATGCATTATCATCCTTGGTGATCACACACCCTATTAAGAACTGTGTCGTGTCTTTTGTATTGTCCAGGGGAACATAATAAATAATGGCGACTTCAGAGTAATTACTATCTTCGAATGAAAGCAATATTTATGTTTATGTCGTATTGTATTTCTTTCAGTTACCTCTGGTACTGTAGTCAAGTAGTAATTTCTATATATAGATTCATTGAGCTACCTTACTTGGCATTGACTCATAAAGTGAAAGTTATTTTCTTTTAATTTTTTATTTATTTTGAGCTTCTCGTCATTATAGAGGCTTATCTCCAACATAATAATTTGCTCGGAAATTACTATACAAAGAATGAACGTTATTAAACTATATTTTCAAAATATTCCTCCAGCTGTATCGATCTTGTGTGTCCTCTTTGTCTGCGCGCATTCTCCTCATTGTGTGCTGCACATTTTGGAGCCAGGTGGTCATAGGTCGTCTTCTTCTTCTCCCCACCACTTCCCACCCCAGTATCAATTCTGGTATTCTGGCTTCCTCCATTGGTCGTAGATGCCCATACCACTGAAATTTCTTCCTATCCATTATGTCATATATTCTTTCTTTTATTTCCATTTTCTCTTTCCTGGAGATTCTTGTCGATCTTCTCCAGAAGTTCATATCTAGAGCTTGTAATTCTTTAACTTGCTTCAGATTAATTGTCGAGGTCTCCATTCCATACAGAACCACACTCTCTAATATGGAATTGTAGATTAATTTTGTAGTTCTGCTCATTACATTCCTTCTCCGTAAGACTGAGTTAAGCATCCCAATGACCTTCCGTCCGCTACTGATTCTTTTATTGATTTCTGACTCTGATTTTACCTCGATTCTTAAGATGGATGCCAAATAACAGAAAGTGTTTATCTTTTTGATTTTCTTTCCTTCAATGTATAGCTCAACTAAATCATTAGTCAAGTATTCTGTTTTTTGGTAATTCATCTTCAAACCCCTTTTTTGCCATATATTTTTGAAGCCAGTGTAATATGAATGTATGAGTATGTGAATGCTTTTGTGACCCTTTTGTTGTTCACTGTGGCGTGAAACTAATATGTGATGTACAATCTGTTGCACATACAACATGATCGCCATAAAAAAATCCTGAAGAGTATGGAGAGCCATGTTCCTATTGCCATCCCCATGCTGTCAACATCTTGTTGCTCTTACTGACCGCCTGTAGTTGGCAACCTACTGTAGTCAACAACCTGAAGATGTCCTCAAGAGATTGTAATAAATTATAAATCAGGTGCAAAAGAGATTGCCCGATGTAATCCTGTTGTCGGTTTTTTATAGGCGACATTTTCCCAATAACCTATGGGCGAAGCCGTATAAAGTTTTGCCCCTTTCACTCTAACATAAGCCAACTCAGAAGAAATTCCTGACATTCTCCCAGAAAAACAGCTTCTATCAAAATGTGTATTAATCCAAAGTGTGCAGTACACATACTATGTATTGTATAACCCAATGCTGAAATGCTGTTTGATAACACACTTACTAAGTCACTTCAGTATGAACACTTGAGTTAATGAATACTATGAAATATCAATGTATCATTTTTTAAAAAAAGGTCATTGGAGATCATTTTGTGTTGGAATTACTCCCTTCATCAAACAGCAGGTGATTAGACTTATTAGAAACATCATTAATGCTCAAACTCTCAATTTTTATGTTTTAATAATGCAAATGGTGAAAGAAAGGTCGTGTCTCATGTAGTAATACAGTAATAATTACATTTACGAAAAATTCAAATGAAAAAAATGTTGATACTTTTGACCAGAGTCTACGATTCGTCAGTCTTCTTGTTAATATTATGGATTGTAATGTGATTGTTGTATGTAAACTTATTGGTACAATAAATTGATGAGTCTTGTAAGGAGTAGGAAAATAAATTTCTGTTTGATAAAGAAGCATTCAAGCAGTTGGTTAACTGTTTTGTTTGTACTAAATAAACATGCACCTCTCTACTGCGTTCAGATACAGAGGAATAATCACCCTATAGGTAAAAATCAAAGGTGGTGCCTGATAATAGTTGATTTGAATGTAGTAGTAAACATGGGGAATCATGTTCCACTGATGAGGTGTATCCAACGAAAACATTTTGCAACATTATTCGTCAATATCTAATAGAGAATGGTGCTCATCAGTCATATGCTGACAGTGTTTCGAGATATAAACCTAACAATACCATCAGGTCCTAATAAAGCATTGGTGATGCCTTGTGATTGCTGCTAAAAGTATTATGTTTTACTATCGAATAAGTTTATGAAAGCTGCACACATCCACTTAAAAAGCCCAACAACTGCTTTTACTGGTGTTGAGTACACAATATGCGTTACATATTCCTGTGGTAAAAAGTTAGAGATGTGGTCAGGGAAACGTATGAGTGGAAGTTGGTGTCTGCTAGCTATTTACTCACCAATTGAAAGCAGTACAATACTCGAATTGGGGAATGTGACTGTACAACCATCTTGCATGAAGAATCAAATAAAGAATGTTTTGGAACTGCTGAATTATTTAAACAGCAGTAAGTGTTTGCTACACAAAGCATGTCACTATTTGACAAACTGTGTACTGAAAACATTACGTCTAAAAAGGACTGTGGGCGACTGTATTTGCCACTGTTTTACTGTGCAATGGAGAGTGAGACTGTGTTCTTGCATAGAAATATTTTGACGTGAAATCATATATGCTCATCGTGGTATTTTCTTGTGGTAATAAATATAAAACTAATTTTCTGAAAGTGGACACTGTTCTGACACATCTTTTCATTCAGACTATTGAAAATGCTAGAGTAGGTGATATAAGACAAAAAATAGTAAGAAAAAAGTAAGGCTATGGATCGGAGCACAAGGCTAAAGAACAAATACGCAACAACATAAACATACTGATGCTATTCTATCTTTTACATGGTACTTAAGGACAATAAAAAATCAGTACACTTATGTGGCAAATGGCACTGGATTATAGAAAGGAAATTGGGTTAGGATACTTTTGTGACTAGCAGATAAAAAGTGAAAAATGTACTTGTAATTTTCAATCAAGATAGTACATTGATAACTGTAGATTAGGTTAAGTAATAGAGAAATCCATAGTCTATGGGGCACGGATTGCACGAAGTATTTTACTACTGGTTGATCAAGATGGACAAGGGATTGAAGGAAAAACTGACCTCCTTAAAGGAATGGAATAGAGGAATGGATATAAGTAGTTTTTTTCTTTGTGTATTCATAAATATGACTTCCAATGTTAATATTACTCTTAAAGTCAATAAGGAATAAATGTTTGGAAAATATAGAAAAGTACGAACACTATTAAGCACGGTAGTGTAATTTTACCTTTATTTTTATGAAAATTATATGAATGCTCAGGTCTAAAGTTTGGAACTGGAAAGAAAAGCCACTTTCAACCTACAGAAGAATAGAAGTACAAACCACTT
Source organism: Schistocerca nitens (assembly GCF_023898315.1). Classification (NCBI taxonomy): domain Eukaryota; kingdom Metazoa; phylum Arthropoda; class Insecta; order Orthoptera; family Acrididae; genus Schistocerca; species Schistocerca nitens. The sequence continues at coordinate 322,641,477 of NC_064616.1, forward strand.
GAGAAAAACCAGCAAAGAACGTTGTTGTGAGGGTCAAGACCCAGACATTTATACATTTTTTAGCATAGGCTGGTGCGCTGACAGAAATATAGAAGTGAAGAAGGTATGATCCATCCGGCAAGCCATGGAAGGTGAGTTATAAAGGTAAGTAAAAGATGCAATGAACGGAAAATGAGCTGCAAACATAACTGACTCAACCAGATCAGTAGATATTGTCAATTTAACAAGAGAATAACAAACAGTACACACTTACATCTATAGTTACGTACGTGAAGATGTCACTAACCAAGGAGGAATAGGGAAAGAAAAGTTACATAATTTTCTCTGTCCTAGATTTGTCTGTCGTATATACTTTTTATTAATATTAGTGTTTGTATTCAGATTTGAAACAATTAATTGGTAATTACTGTGAAGTTTGTGCATGTGACAGGAACATACAGGTGCATATATGAAGAAGACTATAGCTCCTCATCCAGGTAGTATGTACAGAGCAGTGTGTGGAATTGAAAACATCCAATGAGTTTAAAAGGAGAATTTAGAAAGTAGTGTGAGTAAACAATGTGACTGGCAAATTATGGTGTATAAAATGAAATAGGTAAGTCTGATGAACATTAGCATCACCAACAAATATAGGTGATAGCCATCTGACATTGTTCTTTGGAAAAGAATACTGACAAAATGAACTTGAGAAAAATATGAAAGTTCAGAAGATGCAGGAACATATGGGGTTCAAAACTACGTGAGCGATCTTACGATAATAATACAAGACACGAAATCCTTAAAGAGGGCAGTACCAATTTTTTAGCTATTCCATGTAGGATTTTTGTCTAGTTTGCTATTATTTCATTTAATGGTCTCCCTTATTATGAATTTCAGCATTGCCATTATCAGATCTGTATGAAAGAGGAACAAATGTTAAAAGTAAATGGTAAAATAGGTAAACTTAGATAGAAAATGACTTACCAGTAATAAAGAGCGATTAAAAATCGTTACAACATAGTTTGCCAGAGTAGCAGGACACAGGTAAGTGCCAACTGAATATCATATCAAGTAATTGCTGTACCAACTGGCCTCCAGATGGCGCTAGTAAAGTAACCCTTAAATAATTGAGCTCTTCCTCCAAGTACTGTGACTCATAAATATATTTAGTCTCCTCCACAATTGTGTTAATTACTCGAATTTTATGGTGAATGGAATTTTTATGAAATTATCAACCAAAAACCAATATTGGTGTTACAGGTAGATTAGATGTTAAAGGTTCTTTTTCATAAATGAAATGTTGTAATATCAGTGCTTCACTATGGATATATGATTTTACAATTTCGTCTGTTACATGTAATTTGACTAGAGAGTAAAATTTTATGCTGGCTTGTGAACATTATAAGAAAAGGTAAATCGTTTTGTAATATGAAATTTCTCAAGTTATGTGTTCTTTAACATTTAGTGATGCTTCCATGTTTTGGTATGTCTGAAGGTTAGTTATGAATTGTGGTTTGTAACAGATTAGACTAACATTTGTTGTGCATTAAACTACTTCGCTGTTTATTGATCCTTCTTCTTACGTAGTTTCAGTCAGCAAAAAAATTACAAATGCACATATTGACACCAATTATGGTAAGTATTGTTCGTTGGTCGCGGATCTAATTATATAATGAAAGGCTCAATATCATAGAAACAGTGTTACAAGCTGTATATTCTAAAATAAAATTTGTCTTCTTTTTCATTTTCCATTGTGATCTTTATATTAGAGTAAATATGCGAGTGTAATTAAAATAAACCTGAACTTTGTTCATCTGACACATATAGTGACATGAACAGCTTGGTGCACTACAGAACTGCTTACAAGAGAAAGGAGGGGGGGATAGCTATGCATATGACTTGACACTCACCATGAGTGATCAGAAGGCCCCACTGTCTGTTGTGAAACACATTACTATTTGTTTTCTCTCCAGCAAGGGTGTGAAATCAAGTGACATTTTGGAGGGACTCTAAGCATAGTTCATGAACACAAGAAAGCTGTTACCAAAATTTTATCACAAGTGGTGATACGTTTTGGAAGTTCCCATACCATTTTATTGGATACATTTGAATACGGAAAAATATTGGCAAGGTGGGTTTCACGGCTTCCCACTAAGGCACAAAAGGCTATACAGAAAAATATTTGCCAATGACTTATGTATCACTATGAAGAAGAAGAAGAAAGAGATAGCAAGAGGATGAGTATGGAGTGGAAAAAGTTGGAGGAATGCATTGAAAGTATCGACTATCTGCTAGGCTAGTTTTGGTAGTTTTGTTTTGGGACTCAAAAAGTGTATATATGTTTGATTACCTGCATGGTCGAGGGACAGTGAGTGTGGACTAATACTGCAAGACGCTGATCGATGATAAAGCGGCCTACTGCAACAAGTGATGCTAGCAGCCAATTCTCAATGTCCTCGTCCTGCATGACAACATGTGGCATGTACAGCAGCTCTAACTCATCATAAACTCACGACGCTACATAGGAAACTCTTGAACACTCCCATACACTGTAGAATTGTCCCCATTTTAGTACCACATATTTTGTTCATTGAGAAAGGAATTACGTTGGGGAAACTGGGTAATGTCATTGGGGTTGAATACTATGTGCTCTGGTGGCTACAGGGGTACCCAGTTTTTTCGTTCCATGAAAGTATCATGAAAAGCATTGTCAGGACATTCTGATTTAAATTTTATATGGCGCTTGTAATATTTTATTTTAATCATGATCTGATCATTATTGTGTTAGGATGGACCGAAAAGTCACAGAAATTCGAAAACAACTTTAACAGAAAGGAAAGAAGACTGAAATTAAAGACGCTCCTGGCCTTAATGCTAAATAAACCAAACAGTGACAACTCTTCTACAGTACAGGCAACATAACATGCAGGCATGAATGCACAATCTTAGTGAGCAGTTGAATGATGTCACAACTCAACGATTGTTTCATGTAGGTGCCAGATATTTTAAAACCTGCAGTCACTTGGGATTTTGTGCTGGGCAAAGGATTCATGATAAATGCAAGCTAGGTCAGGGGCCAATGCTATAGAGAACTCTTTGTAAAACCTAATTAAGATTCCATCTGGACCTTGTGATTTATTTGTTTTCAAATCTTTCAGTTGTTTCTCTAGGCCAGGGATGCTTATTACTATGTCGTCCGTAAGTTTGTCTGTCCGATTGTCAAATGACGGTATGTTTCACGATTCTCCTCTGTGGACCGTTTCTTGAATGTGAAATTTAAAACTTCGGCTTTCATTCTGCTATCTTCAACTGCCACATCACACTGGTGAACTAGGGACTGAATGAGAGGCTTAGACCAGCTTAGCGATTATTTTACATAGGACAACAGGCCACAGTAACTTTACGTTCAAGCAGCATAACATTTCCGACCGTTGTTTATAGCAATATAGCGTCCGAAAAAATATCTCCACAGTCGCTCCAGCTGGATGTCGTTTCTCACTGACCAGCAGCAAACCCCACCTCCAATAATCGTCATTATCTATTTGTCGAGGAGTAAAGGGTGCAATTACAATTGAAAAAGCCCTCGCTTCTTTTATTTTCTCGATTTCACCACTTCCTCCAGACCATTTCATATATTTGATGCTTGTAAATCCAGCCAATACAGTGGCGTCTTAACTGTATATATTTGGACAGCCAAGTTGCGAGTTTCTGCATCCACACCTTCCAGCGTTCCCACACACTCCAGCATATTTCCCTTGCCACCCATTCTATTTTCCACTTAAACACCTACGCCACCTACTCCCACAACCAGGCCCACTTTACCTTCACCCGCCTCGACACCCTCGTTTAAGCCCCTCTCTCCCCTTCCCGCACCCTTCCCACCTCCAGCCTCCTGGCGCCTCAACAGTATCGTCTCCTCTACCTCAACATTCGCTCCCTCCCTGCAAACAACTGCCTCTCCATGCATACCCTCTCCCAGCACCAGGTTGACTCCTTGATCCTTAATGAAACCTTCCTCCAACCCCACCATGGTGTCTGCACCTCCCCTTATCTCCTTCACCACACTGACAATCCCCTTCCCCTAGCCCGAGGCGGGGTCACTATAGGCCACCTCAGGCATCTCCCTGTCCGGCCATAACCCCTCCTCAATGACCTGACCGAACATCTTCTCCTCCGCCTATTTTTTCCCTCCCTCACCATCACCTGTGCCACTGTCTATATCCGCCCCGCAGCTCCCCTCCACTTTGACTTCATTTCCCATATTGACCATACCTTCTCCGTATGCGATCGACGCTGACCTCAACATCCACAGCCGTGACCCTGCCACCCTGCCGGCGGTGGCATCAGTTCCTTGCCACCCTCCATGGTGACCTTCTTCCTCTCCCACAGCACACCTGTCCTGAAAGTAACTCCAACCCCAATGTTATCCTCGCTTCCCCCAACCTCCTTGGTCGCATTGCTGTTGATGTCCTCAATCCCGTCGGTAGTGACCATCTCCCTGTCCTTCTCACCATCTCCTCTACCCGTCCCGCCACTGCAGCCACCCGACCAGCTGCCCCTCCAAAGTCTGTCCATGACTACCACCATGCCAACTGGGATGCCTACCGGGAATCCATCGCCTTACAGGTCGAAAGCCACCCCCTCACCTTTCACCACCCTGATGACATCACCCATGCCTCTTCCTTCCTTCAGAAGACCATCACTGACGCTGTGGAGGCTCATGTCCCTACCAAACTCATCCACCCTCACCGCCCCATGCTTCCTCCACAGGCCGTCCTCCTTCCGCGTGGATCCCGCAGGCTCTACTGCTCCTTCCTCCGCACTCGTGACTGGGATACTCACACCCACCACCGGCAATTACAGCGACATATCCGGAACCTCCTTACAGCAAAGAAACGCCAGGACTGTCGCCAGACATGCACATGCCTCAACTCCACCCTCTCTGTCAACTCCTCCAAGTACTGGTCAGCCTTCCACCGCCTTACTGGTAGCCATCACACCCTGCATTACCCCATCCTCCATGATGATCGACCATTTCCTGATAACCTCAGTAAGGCTAACCGTTTTGCTACCCACCTATCCGAAGTCTTCTCCATTCCTGACAGTCCCCATTTTGATTACTCCCTCTTCCCCACTGTCCTTGACTGCACTGACACCTCTGTCCCCCCGCTCGCCCCTAGCCCTAGCTTCCAGTACTTGGATTGGTTACCCCCACCTCATCAGACATCAACACTCCCATCACCACACATAACATCACACTCGTCCTCCGCTTCAAATGCAACACCGCCCCTGGTCATGATGGCGTCACCTACCGTCACCTCAAGGAATCCCCTCCATCCTTCCTGTCTGTCCTTGCTTCCCCGTACAACCTCCTCCTCTCTACTGGATTTTACCCCGAACTGTGGAAGACCTCCCGTGTCCTGCTGTTCCCTAAACCTAACAAACCCCCTCTGATACCTCTTCCTATCATCCAATCTGCCTCACCTCCGTGTTCAGTAAGGTCTTCGAGGCCATCCTCTCTCGCCGTATTCACCGCCATCTTAACCAGCACCGCCTCCTTCCTCTTACCCAATGTGGCTTCCAGCCTTCCTTCTCCACCGACAACCAGCTCCTTAATCTTACCAATCTTCTTTCCCTCCAACTTAACTCCCATCAGTCCGCTATCTTTGTTTCCCTTGATCTCCAGAATTCCTATGACCGTGTCTGGCATCCCGGGCTCCTCTTCAGACTCCAGACCTATGCTCTCCCCATCAACTTCGTCCGTCTCGCTGCTTCCTTCCTCTCCCATCGTCCCTCCTATGTGACTATCCACAATTCCAACTTCCGTACTTTCTATCCTTCCGCCGGCGTGCCCCAAGGTTCTGTCCTTTCCCCTCTCCTCTATCTATATGCCCAAACCTCCCCCACCTGTTCACCTTCTCCAGTTCGCTGATGACATCGCTTTCCTAGCCCTTTATCCTACCCTTCAACGGTCCCAACGTACCCTAGAAACCCACCTTGACCAATTCACCGCTTGGTGCAACCAGTGGTTCCTCCGTGTTAATCCCTCCAAGACCCAGGCGATCATCATAGGCTGCGCCACCCGCTCATTCCGCCTCCATGATTTCCACCTCACCATTTATGGCTGTCCTATCCACCTCCCTAATACCCTCAAATACCTTGGTATCACACTCGACGGCCACCTCACCTGGACTCCCCATCTCCTTACCATCCAAAACAAAGCTCACAACTGCCTCCGCCTCCTGAAACTCCTGTCTGGCCGGACTGGGGGTCTGCATCCTTCCACCATCCTTCACACCTACAAATCCTTGATCCGCCCCATCCTCTGTTATGCCAGCGTAGCTTGGATTTCCGCCCCTCCCCGGTTCTATAAAGGCCGCCTTCCGTCCCCCACGTGCATCCTCTACGACCTCGTCCCCTTCCCCCATCTTCTCCTTTGCTTGAACACATCCACACACTATATATTGTCCACCGCCTTGATCCCCCTCACCCCCTGGTGTCTCCCTTCCTCTCCACCCTCAACCAGTTGCCACACCTTTACAGTTGTGTCCCACCCTCTCTCCATCTCCTTTCCCAACACAACTTCCACCATCTACCCCTCCCGGATGATGAGCTTCGCCCTGACATCTACCCTTCCTACCAACTCTAACCCCATCTTCCTGCCTCCTTCTCAGGGCTCCCTCTCCTCCCGCTCCTTCCTCCTCAGCGGCTTCCCCCTCCTACTCCCCCTCCATCTCTTGTGCCTCCTTTCAGTGTCTCTGCACTTCCTCCTGCCCTATCTTCCCTCTTCATCTCCCGCCCCACATGTCTCCTGCCTCTTCGTGTACCCACTGATGCCCCTCCTCTCTTCATCCCGCTGCTTCCCCTACTGCCCCATGCTCTCCCCTCCTTTTCCATCCTCTCTGCCCTTTCCCTCGGCAGGTCCCACCTGGCAGTTTTATTCTTCGTCATGTGTGCTCCAAGTGGGATTTAAGTGTGTTGTTCTGGAGTGTTTTTACTACTGTGGCCGACTTTTAACGTGTGCATGTCCATTCAGTGTCTTCTCTGAGTTTTGAAGACTCGCCAACTGTGTTTTTTATTTTTCTGGTGACTTTTAACTGTCATCCATGAACGTCTCCATGTTAGTCTATTTTTTCCCTCCATTTTCTCCAATTATTCTGTTTTAAGTTCCCCTTTCTCGCCTTGTATATGTAACATTTTATTCTTATTTTAAGCTGTTACATCACTCGGCTGAAGAGCGGTGGATTGTGCCGCTGACAGCCCTCTCCTGCCCATATGGGCCAGGGGAATGAAATCACAATATATATACATAAAAAAATTGCGAGTTTCTGTTGGTGGACTTGAGCCTTATGCCACGTTTACACCCATATCATACAAAGTTCTCGAGTAAGACATCATTGCGAGTGCAAAATACTTGGGTATGTCCATTAAGGGTTAATTTTCAAGGGCCAAGCAAACGGATAGAGAAACGTTTGCACACCATAATGTTATCTCAAAACTGTTCTGTATCGAGTCTAAGCACATTTTAAGCTCTCCTCACTACCTGTTTAACACTTTAGAGGAGGAACACCCCACAACGGATCTGTTGCAGCTGGCAGAATCAGTTTGTTACGAAAAAAAAAAGAACCTGTTAGAGCGTCATAAAAAGATTTTGGTGACTCAGTGATTCATATTAAACATGTGTCTGTTTGGATCCTAGAATATACGAGTGGACGGTGAATTTTCAAAAGGAATATTACATTATGTAAAAACCTCCTTTAGGCTTGAATGCAAAAAATGCTGTATTCCAAACGATCAATGTATTTCTGTTTGTCCCTTCGGTGTACCAACTGTATGTATCTGAATAACCACTATGACTCCATCATCATTCACTTATTCAACATCAAGTGTGCAGGACGTCTGTGAATAAGGTGATGCTGTTGCAGGCTAGGAGGAACAGTAGTATTGTCTTAATTCTAGCAGTGAAATTTGAGAAGTGGTAGTGAGTGTATTGTGCAAAATGTGGTCATGGATATTGAGGTTCATGCTTCAGTAATCGCTATTTCAAAGATCTCAAAGGAAAATAGTGATTGCACGATTCTGCTTTATTCAAGATCACAGCAGTTCCCACACACCAGAAAAAAATATTCTAGAGCTCTTACTTCCTCAGTATATTACGAAAATTTGCTTTGAGGACTACGCATTCACTAACAAAGAGAATGGTACTGCTTACAACATGTTTAAGTGGGTGCAACAAAGAAATATGCGTAATGTGCTCTGGGATGTTTACATAAAACTGTTTACGAGTAGTCATATCTTGAACGATCTTGATTAATACGTGTTACCCACACAACTTAAACCATTACTGTGTGGCGTATCGTGCAGATTCAATTTGCTATCTGACATGTTTAAGAGGGAAACACTATGACTCGAATGCCCGCCGGCCGATGTGGCCGAGTGGTTCTAGGCGCTTCAGTCCGGAACCGTGCAGCTGCTCCGGTCGCAGGGTTGGAATCCTGCCTCGGGCATGGATGTGTGTGATGTCGTTAGGTTTAAGTAGTTCTAAGTCTAGGGGACTAATGACCTCAGATGTTAGGTCCCATAGTGCTAGAGGCATTTGAACCATTTATTCGAATGCCCGATGGGAGACAGATGGACCACAATCAGTTAAGATGTAGTGTGATGAATGTACGGCCGAAATGATCAATATTGAATCATAATGTCTGTTCCGTGGTCACAACTACTTTTTATTAACCTATTGCTTTACTTCATGGTTTTTTACGATGATGAACGTAGACAGTTCATATTTAAAAGTATTGCACTCACAGAAGATATGTGTATAGTAGAGACATTCTCAGCAATCGTTGCATCACTGAGGTCTTTCAAGGATGTGAAGTGTGCTAAAATACGGAGGACGACAAAATGGTTAATACATTTTTTCCATGGAATTCACTGGGGTGATCCTGACGTACCCTATAAAGATATGGTGATGTGGCTTCGATTATTCGACCATCTTCTGCGTCAAGATGAAGGAGGAGATCGCACGGATGCTTCGAATCTTCAAGTATACTGCTATTCAAGACTTGGCATTCTACGGCTGCCTGCTCTCCATCGACTCTAGAAGAGGAGGGTAAAACTCGTAGAGGGAGACCAAGTTCCAAAATCTTTAGACATACATTTATGAAATGACATAATACAAAGCTGTCCTTTCCCCTTTCCTGCTTCCAGCTTTTCCCCCACACCACACCTCCCGACACTGCACCAGACTGCGATCTAGTATCTGCATACCTCCCTCACCAGAAAGTGCTCTTCTCTCCACCTCACTTGTACACTGATATCCTTCCCCCTTCTCTACCACACTTCAGATTGTTATTAACGTGACAGTTGTATTCCGGGCAGATCTGCTGCTGTTAATGATCATTTGCGCACAAGGTGTGCTTTCTTGTGTGTATGTTTTCTTTGCTGAAGAAGGTTTTGGATGATAGCTATAATGTGCAACAATCTTTTCACTGTATCTGTGAGCAATGCATAATTTTTATGAGGAGCAGTAATCTGTATTAGTGATGATATTATCAATAGTTGACTCTGTTTCCAAGTCGACCTTGTTGGTTCCAATACAGTTGTATTTATGTTGTACTGTATTAACAGTTCCTCAAATTTTTGCTTTCTTTGTCTCTCTCTTCCCATGTCAATATTAAAATCACCACATATTACACACTCTTTGATTTGGTTTTTTCTAGGAGAATCCACATGTTTTTGAGGAAAGTATTAATATTTCCACTTAGTGATCAGTATGTACAGAATACTCTTAACTCATTGTGCACTGTACCTGTAATCTCAAAATCTTTTTCTTTACTTTCGGGTAAAATTTGCATATATCGTCCATCTACTATCATAATTAATGGCTGTTTTAACAAATATTGCCACTTTTCCATCCCTATATTCTGAACTGCAGAAACAGTTTGCTCGAACAGAATCTTTTATGCTAAAACAGCATATTTCATTCTCTTAATCAATGTTCATTTATAAACAATAAGTCTGGGCATGTTTCATTTATAAGTACTTCTAATTCTTTAATCTTCATGTGCTGTACACTTTGATGCAGAATTCTGAGCTTAAATTCTTTTTCGTTAATAATAAATGTATGAGTATAAAAAATACATCCATAAATGTAGGGAGTGGTTCAAAACATGTTTCAATTTTAAATGCCACATTCTTAATGTCATTGAAATTATTGACAATACAGTAACTTGTCCTGAAGCAGCAAAGTAGTGCCCAACCAATACTGAAAATGTGTGTAATTTATAGGCATACTATTAAATAGTACCAGAAAATATCTGTCAGCTGTATTGTCATCATGTCACATTCCATACCAAGATAACCTAATTAAGGAAAAGCTTGCTTGTATGCTACTGCACAGTTGTAACACAACAAAAGGCCTTGTATTGAGAAATTAGTGTTCTTTATATGTGATGTACTTCAAAGTTACAAAAGAATCAGAAACTTTCCCTATAATTTATTTGAAATCATGGAAATTGTCTAATTTAACTTGCACAAAAAATAAACAAAATTAATTTTTAAGGTTTACAAACTATCCCTAACAATTTAAAAATGGATAAACGATGTTCACAGCATTTTGTTTCTCCATATGTAAAAAAAAAATTGTCCGTTTAATGACCTTTACACAGTAAATAAATCAGGCCAGAGAAAATTAAATTAACTTTTCTTTATTTGTCTTTCAACTTTACCCAATATTATCTTAATATCAAAATACACTGCTGCAAAAAAATGCAACACCCTCAATGACTGTTTCAGTGGCACCAGGATTTAATATGTGCATATTAAGGGATTTTTGTGTTAGCAATTCATATGGCACTCAGGAGGCCCATCTGTACACCCTCTACTTTGACTCTGCAGGCAGTAACTGTGTTGACTTTAGAGGTGAGCAGCATTTTCAACATTCATTCTAGGATATAAACACGGCCTACCCATAAGTACATAGTCCTGCTTGGACAGCTTCAGCCATTTAGAAAGGGGACACATGTTGCACTTGTTTAGTCATCAGGGATTTCTGGGAAATGTCTGCTTGCAGCAGGAGTAAGAACATTTGTGTATCTGGCTAGGCTATCACTGATACCGTGGCACTGCCAATCATAGCTAGTCATGCAAGAGTTAATTGAAGAGTGGATCTCTGTTGTCTTCAGTGATGAGAGTAGGTTCTGTGAGTGATGAACATACCCACTCTAACACACTCTTTTTACCAGGTTCTAGCTAAAAATATTTGAGTAACATAATCATAGATTATAAGTCTTGGCTTAGGACGGTGAAATACTTGGCATGTGTACTTATCTCTTGTTGGTTTTGACGAGTTTTCTCTAGCAATTCAGTGTTAATTGGGGTGCATAATATTAATTGCTTCACTGCAGAAATCAGAGGATTCAGTGTGAAAAGCTGGTTGTATTTAATAACGTCATGTTAAATAACTTACATCCCTTTGAACTCTACCAGTGTTATTTCGATGTAGCAAAATAATAAATTTCTCAACACCTTCAATACCATAACTAGGCAAATTGGTCCCAGTGATCTTACTATATTTTGAGACTATAACACTGATGCAAAGTCCAACAACATAACTAACACGAAACTTGTAGATGTATTATGTTCGTACAATCTTAGAAATGTAGTAAACTGGGATCAAAACTGCTCAAGACAATGTTAAGTATAGTAACATAGACCTTCATTACTCAGACAACCTTGCACAACAGATAAAAATATAGAAAAAAAACAGCTACTAAAATCATACCAAAAACTTTTGAAAAGAAACACGTTATGAGCAATAGTAACATCAACTCTCAGAAAATTAAGCTAGCTGAGGAGAAATGGGATAGAATCTGCATTGTGGAACGATCAGATGACAAATGGAACGGGATTTATAACATCCTATTGAGACACTTTGATTCCTGTTCTCCCATTAAAGAAATGCAGACAGGGCCAATACACAGTGAAAGTGGAATAAATAATAAACTCAGACTTTCAGGCAAGTCTTGTTAAAATCAGGCAAAATATTCATGACCTAGTTGTCCTGTAAATATCAACTAGGCTGAACCTTTTCAAACAAAAATATAAACCTTGAAAGGAGAACTTTCAAACCTTAGAAAATAAGCCTACAGTAATGAAATCTCACAATCTACTAATGTAAGCGAGGCCTCCTGGAAACTCATCAATAAGTATCAATAAACCTCCACAACTATGGATGGCAAATCTTTATCCATTATACAGGATGGTTATAACCGCTTCCCTTCTTATAAAAGAACCAAAAGCATTATGTAACTCTTTTAATAAACATCTCACATCATCAGTTGACGAACTTTCAGGTACCTTATATCTCACTGTAGCTGACTTAACTATCTTCAGAGATTCAGCAATTGTTTAGATAATTAAGATAATTCTCATTTATTGTTCTGTCTCATATATGTACAGCTGAGATGAACAACAAATGAGAATTATCTCCCTTATATTATATCTGATTATCTGCTGTGGTAACTCTGGATAGGTGAACTGTGGCATTACCGGTGTGATGTGTGGCTTATGAGCAGCTGTTCGACCATGAGGTCCAAGTTTTCTCACCTCCCACGTAACTGTCAAAATACTTGCAGTGAATCCTGATGCAGTTTGGAATTTGTGTGTGACGGTCTGGATAGATGTCTGCCTATTACACGTTATGACCCTCTTCAACTGTGGGCGGTCTCTGTCAGTCAACAGATGACGTTGGCCTGTACGCTTTTGTGCTGTAAGTGCCCCTTCACGTTTCCATTTCACTATCACATCGGAAACAGTGGACCTAGGAATGTTTAAGAGTGTGGAAATCTCGCATGCAGATGTAGGACACAGGTGACACCCAATCACCTGACCACGTTCGAAGGTTGTGAGTTCTGCAGGGCGCGCAATTCTGCTCTATCACAATGTCTAATGTCAACTGAGATCGCTGATATGGAGTACCTGGCAGTAGGTGGCAGCACAATGCACCTACTATGAAAAACGGTTTTTTTTTTTTTTTTGGAGAGGGGGGGGGGGTCAGGATAACTTCGAACACAAGTGTGTTTGCAAATACTTTTCCACAGTTTTTACACGATATAAGAAAGTTAAGCTTGTACACAGAGAAAATTTCGCCTCAACAAAATAGTAAGTAGTATACTTTACATTTATATTTCCTTTGGCTTCAATTTTGTATTAATGGAACAAGTGTGAAAACACTAATGGTGTGAAATTGAGAATCATAGTACATATTGCTTCAGAGAATTCGTGTTTAGAGAACAGATGTAACTGCTGTGTTATATTCACCGTCATTTAAAACATGTTTTCAGTCACTTGATATAGTGATCATTCAAAATACCAGTGACAACAGAAGTGGACAAGTTACCATAGTGTCTTCACCAACAGGCAGTTTAGTTTCTGTGCTTGTGAATGAAATGAAGTGAGAGATAGTTTGTTGCCTATATACTGCAAATAAATGGCATCTACACATGGCAAAACGCACTTCAAAATGAGAATCCTTTCCGATGTACAAAATAAAAATAAAAAAGTTTTGACTGGTAGCACTTATTTATAAATAGAGACCTGATTATATGCATTATAAAAACTTATGCATTAAAATGCTAAAAATACATGAAAAGTGTAGAAAATATGTAAGATCAAATAATAAAAAAAAAAAACAAGGGAGTTACTGCGTGTATAATATCTCTAAGGCGAAGCTGTGCATATCAGTTACCGGTACTTGGAGGAGCGCCGGCCACGCGAAAGGTAGATACATTTAGAACGCTGATAACATTTTCTGAATTCTTTCTGGTAGAAAAAATGGTCCAAATGGCTTTCAGCACTAAAGAACACGTACCCCAACGAGTTACCACTGGTTTGGGAGGGCAAATGCACATTTGGTAGTTTTCCCTTGTAGGTATTGATGCGAGAAGAAGTGTTCAGAAAATTTTCTTTGTGGATGAAATCAGTTTATTTACATTCACAAACATGATACGTACTTCCTCAGCAAGGCGATGTACTCCATGAGCAAAGCACATCACATATATCAAATTGGGATAAAATACTCGGAAGGTTTTTCCTGCGTCAATCATATATGGAGCAGCATCAGAAGTAAACACATACTCCCTTTCATCTGCAGAATATCCTGGTAATATTTTTCTAATATCCTCATTCACAAATCTGGCTATCGTAGAAACATTTACTTTTCCAAGTTCTCTGTAGACCGCTAAATAGGAAGAAGAAGGTTCTTCTTTTAAAGCACCAGCAAATACATTTGCAGATAACGGCCACAAGTGTCTGTAGTTTCGTCAACTAAAATCCAGATAACGCTGTCCTTGAGCTCATTGCGTATTTCTTGCAGAACATTTACGTAAATAGTCGGTATGTAATTTCTGCACAATGTTGATTCATCTAGTATATTTTTAATTAAGAAATATTTGTCCAGGAAGTCTTCGAGGATAGGGTTTGTAATTTTGTGAAGAGGAATATTGCTTGCAAAGAATGGTTCACATAGATCCACGTTAAACCGACTTTTGTGGTTACCTTTGGACAAATGCGTGCTACTGCAACTTGCTGTTGTCAAAAGTTGTTGTCATGGTCCTTCCTTCTTCATTCCTGCGATATGAAGACTTCTCTTGACATGCTAGCTCTATTTGAAAGTTGTTTTTTTTCACAAAACGTTTTCATCGCAAACTTGAAAAAGGAAAGCAGTTCCGTCATGTGTAAATGTTCCAGGATGGTCAGCTATCCACGAAACGCCGTTTCTGTTTTCGGGCGGCATGGCGTACAACATGTTACACACTACATGTCGTAAAAACGTTCGACTGTGTACAAGTAAATAGAATGCTAAACTGAAACACGGGACGTGGGACTAAAAGCTTGCGTAGTTAATATTTGCCAACGTGTACAGTACGACAGCGGAGGGGATTAACCGGGTGCACTGGCGCAGGAACATAGAGTGACTGCCTGTTCCTCTTCTGTAATGATTTCGCTAGGCAGTGGCCTCTAAGTTAGCGATTGCACGCAGTTCTAGGTCGCGGTCAATCTGTGAGACATCAAAACCAGATCGAGCTATAGACCTCCCGTCTAAATTTTTAAAATATTGTAAACATACGACGAAAATATGCATCGTCACTAGTTTTTAGGTAAAATCTTCAATGATCGGTGAAAAGGAGTCAAATATTTAAATGCATATGCAACATGCAAATGCATATAATTTCAGTCTCTAAATTATAACCAAACGGAAGAAATAAAATGAGCAGAACATACAGTGAGCACATATACATATAATAATGTAGATAAAAATGGATGAAAGGTAGACGGAGAGAAACAGTTCATCATATTCCAACCCTGCTTAGATTCAGTATTGTGGGACAGACCACTCATGCATGGCCTCATCCTCTGAAAAAATTGAGATGTCCATCCTCACTGTCCAACTTTGCCTATAAGGAGAGGTTCCCACCAGTGGGACAGACTTTTTGAAACAGTCTATGCGGTGATGGAGGTAAAGGTCCAAGGAAATCACACCCTGCAACCATTCACCCTAGTGGACCCTCATTTGCGAGTAATGGACGAAATAAAGATTCAGAATTTCACGTCATGATCTATACGTTTAAAAATGAAAGCACTTCACATAGTGGTAGCATAATGTAATGGTGAAGGTATCGACCTCACGTACAGTGTGTTGTTGGTTAGAATCTTGGCAGATGTACTTAATTTTTTTCTATTTTAAACCTTCATCGAAATGACTTTGATCATTATTTTTATTCAGTTAATTGGTGTAAATGTAATTTTTCTATTCATTGGTGACATTATTTTAATCAACGTTTTAATTTCATTTGCTCTTATTTTTTCTTCCTTTCGTTTTTTGCACTTGGAATCATCGTGCATGTGAATCTAGTTAATTTTATGTATATATCATTATGTTTAAACATTTGAAGATGCTGATCTGTGGGTTAAAAACAGAATGCAAATGATGAAATAATCTGTAAACGTAGGCTTCCCCGGCCGTTGTCACGGTCAATAAAATTCTTCTGAGTTTGAGGCCGCATTGTCATCTGTAAATTTAGCCATACACTCTCAGGAAGGCGCTTTGCAACAGTCGCCGAAACGTCGGAATTTTACAGATGACAATGAGGCCTCAAACCCAGAAGAATTTTATTGACGATGAAATAATCTATTTATATGACTGTGCAATGGATTCAAGAATGTATAATTCGTTAAAAGATTTACATCTATTTGGATGGCTATCGTCATAGAAACATTCAAAATATACATTCTTATTGCGCTATTTACAAATTAACATAGATAATGATTTAAACGAAAGCAGGGACTATAAGTAAAACGAAATTGAGGCAAAATGAGAAACAGAAATAATGAATGCAATAACATTGATGAGAAGTCAATGACAAAATGAAAGTAATTATATCGAAATTAATAATACCAATAATCAAAATCACATGAACTATGATTCCAAATGAAAAAGGCGGACAGGAAGAAACATGAGTGCAAATGATGAACCTTATACGATGACAAATATGACTGGCAAATGAATAAAAAATAAATTAAAACCAATTGATTGAATAAAAATAATGATCAAAGTCATTTCGATAGAGATCTAATAATAAATAAGTGTATATCACGAGATTTGAACTGCGTGGGATGTCAGTACCTACGCCATTACGCTATGCAACCAGACTGTAGACCCTTATCAGTTTTTAATCTATACATAATTATGCGAAATATTTACTTTCAAATCAGTGCACACCAGAATGAAAGACAGTACGTTCACCTGCATCCCTTACTAATACTTCGGAAAAGTCGATTATCCACTCTCTGCGACAATTTGTTAAATTGGATGTTGCGGAACGGACCACGTATCTGCGGTCACGTCCTCCAAAATTTTTTTTTTTTTCTTTTTTTTTTTTTTAGGAATCCTCCTACCTCCCCTATAGCCCTTCCTTGTCCTCTCCAAAAATGCCGCCATCCTCGAGTGTCAACGCAGCACGTATAGCAGGGTGCTGTGAATAGCAAATCTTATTGCCAGAAAACGAAATAAAAAACAGAGGCACACTCTGCTATGCCTCAGGGAGCGATGACACACTACTCAGAACCACACCTCACTCTGCAGGTGTGAAACAAGTGATGGTTTTGAAACGAAAGGAAGTAAAGAAATAAAGACATAAATGAAGGCAAAGTAAAAAGAGGGACGGCAGCACACACAAATGAAAACGGAACTAGCGAGATAATCCCATCGCCCATAGAATTAACGAAATAAAATCTTCTAAGAAAGATTACGTGTTTCCTATTTTACCAAGAATGTCTCATGTAAAGGTCATTCAATTCCCAAGTAACCAATTTTCAAATCATTTATATCACAGAATAGTCTATTCCGGTGATGCCGAGAAAGCCAATGTCAAATGTAGGGTACAGGAAGTCGAGGGTAGGTTGAGAGTCGCAGTGACATAGCTCCAGGAGTAACCCAGGCAATACCTGGACGAGGTGCCTTAGTCAACCCTGAACACCTTTTGGTATCCATGAATCATGGCAACCTTCAAATACCGAGCAAAGGTAATGGTGTATGTCCGGTCAGATTCCGTCAGGCGATGCTGGCTCCACAGGTAGTCCATGAAGGTGGAAGCATCGGTGATGGAAAGGTCATAGATCGTGAAAATGGTGTGGCCCAAGAGCCACACCATTGCGTTACGTCGTGTCCGGGGGTTGGTTTGAAGATCAGGGGTAAGGAACCAGTCGATGGACACATTGTCCGGTGTCGTCCCACCAATCAGCGCTAAGAGCACACGGGCAAGGTCCCACACTTCCGCGACGTGAGGGCAGAGGAAACGGTGTTCTCTGGTATCGACGTCACCACACCGGCCGCAAGCAGCCGAAGGCTGTAGACGGATGGCCGCCAGGCGATGGTTGGTAGGTATCAAATTGTTGACGACACGATACCAGAGCGCCGAAACTTCCGTGGGAAGGGCGGAGTTGTTGATATTAGCCCAAACATGGCGCCAGATGACTGACGGGCGCCTGCCCTCCAATTTATGCGGTGTGGGCTGGCCGCGAAGTGCATGGTAAAGGCGCCGCGATGTGCGCGCCTTGTCTGTGGCCACTGTGAGGACATAACTGCGGTGGAGATAATAGTCTTTGACCGTCGTCAGCCGGAACGGAATATGCGTCAAACACACCGGTGCACGCGCCGAGTGTGGACGATAACGGTCGAAGAGGACCGCTGTAGTCCCACCGGGGTCGGCGTCGCGCAAAGTGGCAACACGGTGAATCAGAAGGGCCGCACATTTCCGGGAAAAGTCAATGAGGCCGAGGCCGCCATCGACCTTCGGTAGCGTGCAAGTCAGCGCATCAACTTTGAACAGCGCATGCCGCCACAAAAGCCAATATACCGCTTGTGAAATGGCTCGGCCGATCTGTTTCGGTAGCGTAAGTAGTTGGGCGACATACCATGCCCGTGAGAGGAGATAACTATTAATCAGCTGGACGCGTTGATGGAGGTCGAGTCGCCGATCAGCGTGGCTCACGCAAAGGCCCCTGATGCGTGTTAGAAGCCGCCGCCACGTAAGTGTTAACATACGCTGCGGACAGGCAGTCACCTCAAGACCCAAGATACGCTGTTCCCCCACAACTCGGTACCAGGGGCGTTCGACGGTCAATGATCGTGGCCCTAGCGGGAGCAGCACGGTCTTGTTGGGATTTAACTGAGCACCGGAGGCCCGTTCGTAAACGTCGAGAACGCGGCGAGCGGAATCGATGTCCCTAGCGTTAGCAACAAACACACCAACGTCATCGGCGTAGGCCGCACAGCGGAAGGTGACGCCTGGAAGAGCGACACCGTCGACCAACCGGCCAATGTCACGCAGCATGGGGTCTAGCGCTAAGGCAAACAAATACATCGACAAGGGACATCCCTGTCGAACTGACCGCCTGATGGGAATGGGGCGCGACCGGCAACGTTCACCACGATAGTGGAATTCGCCCCATGCAAGAAGTGTCGGATGATGCTGATGAAGCGCTCCCCAAAACCCATCCGCGACATAACGGCCAGCAGGTAAGGGTGCGAGACCCTGTCAAAGGCACCGGCGAAGTCCAAGGAAAGAATGGCAGCTGGGGTGCGAGTGTCTGCGGTGAGGAAGACAACATCGCGGTACAGGGAAGCGGCGGTGAAGATGTTCCGACGCGAAACGCCACAGGATTGAGTGGGGCAAAGTACTTTAGTCATCGCCTGTTTTAGACGAGAGGCCACACATCGTGCCACCAACTTATAGTCAGTGTTAAGAACAGTGATAGGACGGAGGTCCTGAGCTCGACAGTGACCAGTCACCTTTGGAATAAGGGCAATACGTCCAGTTAAAAATTCGGCGGGTAAGTCGCATCCAGCGAAAATCTCCTCGCACATTTTGCAGAAACGGTCGCCGAGCAGGTCCCAAAAATGTTGGTAGAACTCATAAGGGAGACCGTCGGGGCCAGGTGACTTGTGTCCCGGACAGGCACGGAGGACAGATGTGAGTTCAGCGAGTGTCAGGGGCTCGGTTAAAGAGCCGCGGTCATGACGATCCAAAGAAGGCGGCACCCCACTGATAAGCGCACGTTGGGCGGCGACGTCGACCTCAACATCCTGGAAGAGGTTGGTGAAATGGTCCGTCAGGTGTTGGAGGACTTCACGGTAGTCTGTGATACGCGTACCATCGTCTGCTTTAAGGCGCAGAATGGCGTTCTTCTTGGCACGAGTTCGTTCAGAGGCAAGGTGATAGATGGATGGCCTCTCGCCTTCAATCAGGTATTCAGAACGACACCGCACCACCATACCGTCGGCTTTCTCCCGAGAGAAGCGAAGGATTTTCGCTTTAATTTTGTTGAGGCGCATGCGGAGCTGATCATACCTGTCAGCAGGAAGAGTCAGGGCGTCAATGAGACACTGCTGATAGAAGGCTAACGTGCTACGTTTCCAGTGGGCGACGTCGCGACTATATTGTCGGAGAACACGACGCAGCCGGGGTTTCGCACAGCAGAGCCACCAAACCACCGTGGTAGGGTACCGGGAAGTGTCCGTGAGACAGTCCTGCCATGTTTTCGTGACAAGAGCACGAAGTTCGGGCATTGGCAGATGAAGGGTATTCATCTTCCAAAAGGTGCCACGAGGAACCGGGGCTGGACCCGCGATACGCAAGGAACACGAGTACGCACAGTGGTCACTAAAGGCCACGGGTATGACTTGGACGGCACAAAGGGCGGGAGTCAAATCAGTCGAGACATAAACACGATCTATACGGCTGGCTCCAGTGGGATAGATGTGGGTAAATTGCGTGTAGGCGGGATGAAAGTGGCGCCACGTGTCAGTAAGGTCAGCCGCTCGAAGGAGTGAAGCGAGCGCTTCACACCGCATAGGCGTTGGGACCTGGTCAACTCCGGCTACCACACAGTTGAAGTCTCCGCCAAAGACGATAGGGCGACGAGCTGCTAAGAAAGTGGGGATTTTTTGCGGGACGGACCGCGTATATGCAGTCACATCCTCCAAAAATTGACCGTTAGTTGCGGGACGGACCGCGTATATGCAGTCACATCCTCCAAAAATTTGTTGCGGGACGGACCGCTTATAAGCAGTCACATCCTCCAAAAATTGACCGTTAGTTGCGGGACGGACCGCGTATATGCAGTCACATCCTCCAAAAATTGGCCGTTATTAACCTGCGAAGCAACGCGTAACCACGATGATGCTTTGGTGGCGAAATGTACTATACGTTACCACAAATGTTTCTGGGTGCGAAGTATGCATGTCACAAACAGTTAGGTACCACGGGAGCTTATAGCTATTTTGTTAGCAAAACTGAAAACCTTGTAGCTATAGAGGCTTATTACTGTCACTTCTTCCTTGAAAAACTACTGTTTGCTGTATGAAATCAACCTGCTATGAGCACTGCCTCAGGCGGCACGCGATAATTATGTAGCGTTGTCGGTAGATGGCAGCTCGCACGCTACCTCTTAGCGAGACAGGGGAGCGTCCCACACGTAAACTGAATGCGCGGGAAATAGAACTGCGCTATGTGTAGGGATGGGCTAAACTGTGACTTTTCAGTATCAGTGATTTCTGCGAGTGCTTCTTCCGGTAACTGCAATTCTTAGACGCAGCTTAAAATTACAGTTAACGCACTCTACCAACGCTATTTTCGCGATTTATAACCGTAGATGTGAAAGTCTCAAGTAAAATCTCCGGCGGTACACCGCAAGGTTACCGCCCTTCGATAGTGCCCTTCTAGCGCTTATCGAAGTGTTAGGTGTTCCAGGTGCCAGCCAGCCAGCCAGCCAGCCAGCCAGCCAGCCAGCCAGCCAGCCAGCCAGCCAGCCAGCCAGCCAGCCCAGAAGAAGAAGCAGCAGCAGCAGCAGCAGCAGCAGCAGCAGCAGCAGCAGTTCCCGGTCCCGGCCTGCAGCAGTGGTCGGGCAGCCAGCCAGCCCTCCGGTGGCAGCAGCAGCAGTCCCGCCAGCAGCAGTCACGCCAGCAGCAGTCCCGCCAGCAGCAGCAGCAGCCGCCGCCGCCGCCCCGGCCCCGTCCGCGGCAGCAGCGTTCCTGCCTCTCGCCGTCCAGCCAGCAGCAGCAGCAGCCGCCGCCCCGGCCCCGTCCGCGGCAGCAGCGTTCCCGCCGTCCGCCGTCCGCCGTCCGCCGTCCGCCGTCCCCCAGTGTGTGTCCTGTCCTTTAGTGCTGTGTATTTTCTTCTCCTTGTCATCATGTCCGCCCCCACCACCACCGTCACTACTACCACCACCGTCATCGTGTATACGTCCCCTTCTGCCGCCCCCACCACTATCACTTGGTGTGCCCAGTCCCACCCCCCTCCTTCCATCCCTCCCCTCCTCTCTATCCCTTCGCCCTCGCTCTTTGTCCCCCCCTCTTCCGCTTCTTCCTCTCGTTCTGATCCCTTCCCCCCACTCCCCCAGCCTGTCACTGCAGCTCCGGCTCGGGTGGTGGCCCGTCGGGCCACCGCCCACGCCCAGCTTTCCCCGTCGCCATCGCCATCTCCGCCGCCACCACCGCCACCACCGCCATCTTCGTCGCCGTCACCATCACTGCCACCTTCGCCTGCACCGTCACAGTCATCTCCGGCGCCGACTGTTGCGTCCGTGCCGGGACCTGCCCCTTCCCACCACCTCCCCATCGTTCCCGTCCCTCTTATCACCACCCGCCCATCTGCAGCTGTCAAACGCCCTAGTGGCGCCCCCACTTCCTCTGCTCCTAAAAAGGCTCCACCCCGCCCCCCATCCCCACCCCAAAATGCCATGGACGTCTCCCCACCTGGCCCCGCTCCCTCCTCCTCCTCCTCCTCCTCCCCACCCGGTCTCTACAAATATCTCCTGTCCCGTCCCGATCCTTCCTTCCTCGAGGCCCGGAATCTC
This sequence comes from Schistocerca nitens, assembly GCF_023898315.1. Lineage (NCBI taxonomy): Eukaryota > Metazoa > Arthropoda > Insecta > Orthoptera > Acrididae > Schistocerca > Schistocerca nitens. The sequence goes on from NC_064616.1 coordinate 322,663,872, forward strand.
TCCCTCCTCCTCCGCCGCCATTTCCCTGGCGCCCCCATATCTCTCCTTACTCCCAGACGGGACTCTGTTCTTATCTCCTCCCCCAGCCCGACCCTCCATACTGACATCCTCTCCCGCCTCCCCATCACCCGTTTTGGTCCTAACGCCTCCCTCACCCCTGCTCCCTCTCCTTCTCCTACCCGCCAACCCCAACCCCCGCGTCGCCCGCCGACCCTCACCGCCGTGATCACTCGGCTTAGTCCGTCGATCACGGAGGAGGAGGTGTTGGCGGAGCTGAAGGCCCATCCCACCCTGGAGGTGCGGGCAGTCCGCCGCATTTTTAACGCGACCGGCCCCACCCGCCTTATGCGGGTGTTTTCTGAGGACGCCCCCTCCATTGACCGCCTCCTGAAGGAGGGTGCCCTCCTCTTCAATCAGCGGTACAAGGTCGACCCCTCCCGTTCCCCCCCTCAATCCCTGCGCTGCCAGAGATGTCTGCGCTATAATGCACATACAACAGCCGAGTGCCGCGAGGCCCCCACCTGCCCGCATTGTCGACAAGCGCACTTTCTCCGGCAGTGCCCCAACCTCCAATCCCCTCCCTCCTGTAATACCTGCAGCCTCCCCCACCCTACCTACTCCCAAAAGTGTAAAGCCCGGCCCCCTCCCACCGCCCCTGAACTCACCGTACCGGTCCGTCCCCTGGACGCCCCCACCCCTCCTGGCAATTCCCTTCGTCCCCCCCCCCACTGCTGAGGACATCATCAGGTTCCTCACTATTGTCCTCCAAAACGTCCATCCCTTTCAGCGCCCCCACACCCTCCAACAGATCTCCCTCGCCGCCCGTTCCATATTCCACCTTAAAATGTATGCCACCTATTCCAATAACCAGGCCCATTTCACCTTCTCCCGCCTTGACACCCTCGTCTAAATCCTATCATGGCGCGACAGCATCGTATCCTTTTCAACAATATCCGCTCCCTTCCCGCCAACAAGAACCTCTTCCTGCACACCCTTGCTACCCACCGTGTGGATGCCTTCCTCCTCAATGAAACCTTTCTCCAACCCCACCACTCCATTCACACCTCCCCCTATCTCCTCCACCGATCCGATAATCCCCTCCCAGTGGCGCGTGGTGGCGTTGCCATTGGCCACCACCGCCAGATCCCCGTTCGGCTCCAACCTCTCCTTCCCGACCCCACCGAACACCTGATCCTTAGTCTCTTCTTCCCCGGCCTTACCGTTACCTGTGCCACCATCTATGTCCGCCCGAACGCCCCTCTTCCTTTCGACTTCCTCTCCCACATCGACCGTACCTTCTCCTCCTATGTGATCGCCGCCGACCTCAACATCCATAGTCGCTCCGCTGCCCAGTTACGGCGGTGGCATCGGTTCCTCTCCTCCCTTCAAGGCGACCTCATCCCCATCCCCCAGCACACCCGCCCCGAATCCAATTCCACTCCCAATGTTATTCTTTCCTCCCCCAACCTCCTTGGTCGCATTACGGTGGATGTCCTGGAGCCTATTGGTAGTGACCATCTCCCTGTCCTCCTCACCGTTTCAGACGGTCGTCGCCCCCGCCCCGACCCTCGTAATGACCCTCCCCCCAAGTACATCCATGACTATTCCCGTGCCGACTGGAATGCCTACCGGGATACCCTCTCCACACAGGTCGACAGCCACCCTCTCGCCTACCGCCGTCCCGATGATGTCTCCCATGCCGCCTCCTTTCTCCAGCAGACCTTGTCTGAGGCCGTGGAGGCCCACGTCCCTACTGTTGCCATCCACCCCCACCGTCCTACCTTGCCACCACAGGCCGTCCTCCTCCTCCGTGAATCCCGTCGACTCTACCGTGCCTTCCTCCGCACGCGTGACCCGGACACCCTACGACGCCACCGGCAACTACAGCGACACATTCGAAATTTGCTCGCGGCTAAGAAACGCCGGGACTGGCGACAGACATGCACCCGTTTAAATGCTACCCTTCCTATAAACTCGTCCAAGTTCTGGACCGCCTTCCGTCGCCTTACCGGAACAAAGCCCTCCCCCTACTATCCTCTTCTCCACGATGACCACCCATTCCCTGACGCCCTTAGTAAGGCCAACCACTTTGCCTCCTACCTGTCCGATGTGTTTTCCATCCCTGATGATCCCCGGTTCGATTACTCCCTCTTCCCCGATATCCGCGATCGAACTGACACCTCTGTCCCTCCCCTCGCTCCTGGTTTCCAGTACTTGGACAACATTCCACACACGGAACTTAATGCCCCCATCACTACACAGGATCTCATTACTACACTCCGCACCAAACGCAACACCGCTCCTGGTCACGATCGTGTCACCTACCGTCACCTTCGTGAAGCTCCTGTCTCTTTCCTCTCCACCCTGGCCAGGCTCTACAATGTAGTCCTGTCCACTGGTTACTACCCCGACCTGTGGAAAACCTCTCGTATCCTCATGTTCCTCAAACCTGGCAAATCGCCGTCCGCCGTCTCCTCCTACCGTCCCATCAGCCTTACCTCGGTCTTCAGCAAGGTCCTGGAATCTATCCTCACCCGCCGCATCCACCAGCATCTCCGCCAGCACCGCCTCCTCCCCGTTACCCAGTGTGGCTTTCGGCCGTCCTTCTCTTCCGACGATCTTCTCCTTCACCTCACTCATCTCCTTTCCGAACAGCTCAATTCCCGTCGCTCCGCAATCTTCCTCTCTCTTGACCTCGAACGCGCATATGACCGCGTATGGCATTCCGGTCTCCTCTTCAAGCTCCACACCTTCGCCCTTCCCATTAACTACGTTCGTCTGATCGGTTCCTTTCTCTCCCGCCGTCCTTCCCATGTCACCATCCATAACACCGATTCCTACACCTTTTTCCCCTCCGCCGGTGTGCCCCAAGGCTCCGTCCTCTCCCCCCTTCTGTACTTGTTGTACACGGCGGACATGCCGCCGCCGCCACCCCCCGTCCACCTTCTCCAGTTTGCCGATGACACCGCCTTCCTTGCCCTTGCCCCCACCCTGCAACGCTCCCAACACCTTCTCCAATCCCATCTTGACCGGTTCACCGCTTGGTGCAACCAGTGGTTGCTCAAGGTCAATCCTTCCAAAACCCAGGCGATCATTGTAGGCAAAACCACTCCTTCCTTCCGCCTCCTTGATTTCTATCTCACCGTTTATGGCCGTCCCATCGCTCTCACCCCCACCCTTAAGTACCTTGGCGTCACCCTCGACCGTCGTCTCTCCTGGACTCCCCATCTCCAGACAATCCAAGCCAAGGCACGTTCCCGACTCCGTCTCCTTAAGCTCCTTTCTGGCCGTACGTGGGGTCTGGACCCCTCCACCATCCTCCACACCTATAAGTCCCTCATCCGCCCTATCCTCTGTTACGCCCATCCAGCCTGGATCTCCGCCCCCCCTTCCTTTTATAAATCCCTCCAAATCCTTGAACGCCATGCTCTCCGCCTTGCCTATCGCATCCGTCTCCCCTCCCCCACACGGATCCTGTATGACCTTATCCCCTTCCCCCACCTCCTCCTCTTCCTCGAAAGGATACGAATCCTCTACACCTCCCGTAAACTCGATCCTCCTCACCCGCTCGTCTCCCCGATCCTCTCCCACCCCCGCCCGCTGCCGCGCCTGTACTCCCATGTCCCACCCGGTCTCCATCTCTCCACCCTCCTTACCCTCTCCCGAGGTGGCTTCCGCCAGCTCCCTCTCCCTGATGATGTCCTCCTCCCCTCCATCTACCCCTCCTATCAACTTTGATCCACCCCCCCTCCTCCTGTGTCCTATCCTTTAGGCACCCTCCCTCCCTCCTATCCCCTCCCTTCTCTTTCCTTTCCCCCCTCCCTCCTCCCCTCTCCCCCGGGCTTCCCCACCCCCTTCCTCCCTCCCCCTTTCTCCTTTGCCCATGGCATCCCTGCTCTCCCCTCTCGCTCTCCCTCTCCACTTCCTCCTCCTCCTCTCTTGGCAGGTCCCCGGACTCGCACACGCTTAGTGAACATTCGCGCGCCGGAGATCATCGCCTTCTGTGTCTCGTGTGTGTGCCGCCGTTTAGTGTTTTTGGTGTCCGTCGTCCCACTACTACGTTCACTTGTGCCGTCGGATTCGTCAGTGTTGTGTGCGCCGTGCCAATGTGTTATCAGTGTTGTTATCGTCACGTGTGAACGACTCCGTGTTTTTTTTTTTTTGTGTCTATGTGACATCTTTCTTTTGCCCGACACTTTGTTTCATTGTCTTTCTCCGTTTTTTCTACTTTTGTAAACCGCTGTGGCTGAAGAGCGGCGTAGTGTGCCGCTGCCAGCCTACTTGCTTTGTACAAGTATTAAAATAACAATAAAGTAAAAAAAAAAAAAAAAAAAAAAAAGTCTCAAGTAAGAACTAAGAAGCAGTTTCATATACAGGAATGCTTATTTCCCCGTCCTGTAATACATTCCATTCCAAAGATATTTGCTGCAATTCGCAGTCAACTAAATGACGACAGAGCTTACAATCAGCCAATAAAAATTGTGATACGAGTGGCGTATTTTGAAGATTATCTTGGTTGACATGGTTCAGATACGGATCAGACGTGTAGATTTGTGTCCAAGGTCATAACTTGCTATATATGTGCGTTTGCCAAGGCGACAGCAAGGAAGGGGGAAAAAACCATCAGATTCGTGACAGCTCAAAACACATGAAAACACGCAGGTCTACAAAAGGACATGTAAGGAACGTTTTCAATATAATATGGTATGTTGTAGTGTTGTGGATGTATCTAAGACAATAATGTGTTAGTTTCCTTAAGAACATGCTTAAAATGTATCTCGTTACTTTGTTAATAATGTATTATTTACTTTGCTGTATGAAAATGCTTACCACATATCCTATTTCTTTTTTTAAGTGTCGTGCATACAGAGTGTTAAGTTTGTACATTCTCGAAATGGTAGAAGTTTGGATCCCATTTGGAAAATTTACCTGGACAAGGAGTGGCGATAAAACTGGAGTTTGCCTTGGCAGGTAAGGAAACGTATTTACAGGTTTTGTTAAGAGTGTACATGACAGGATTTGAGCTGCATGAGAGTTCAGTACCTTCGCCATTGCGCTATGTAACCAGACTGTTGTAAGTCATTATCATTTTTAAATCTGTACATCAATACGCGAAATTTCGAAATTTTTGGTCTTAAATGAGTGCCCACCATGGTAGAAAGGCAGGAGGGAGGTTCAATATTGCAAGGGCCTCATGGTAGGAGCACTCAATGCATCCCAACAACAGTGCATAAAAAGATAGTTTTGGTGATCCAGTTGTAAAACTGGAGGGGGTCACAATGTTGCAAGGGCAGATTGCCATATGTCAACCCAGCTTAGACCACAAAGTCCCTTACAGATAAGTCTGTCACCTCACAGATAAGTCTGTCAGCTCAGTCAGTATTCCATGGCATTGTTGTGGGCACTATCACACTCTAGCCATATTTTACAGATTAAAAGAAGGGCTAGAACAGTGTTTGTAAGAACCAGTAGTTAACTGTTCGTTACTTTCATGTAGTTTATTTCACTACATACAGTCTTTGGCTTGTAAAGCTTTCCCCCTTTTGTGAATTAGTATGATATGGACAGCGCATTCCGCCCCCCCCCCCTCCCCCCCAGATTCTTGATTCCGGAATAGCTGTTAGGTTGAGGAATCAAACTTGTGTTCCCGTTATGGTGTAAAGTCTTTGCACAATTATGAGATGCAATTACGTTGATTTTAGTTGAGAATTAAATGTATATTCTTCAGAAAAGCAATTGATATTTATATTTTTAGAGTTACAAGCAGAACTCTGGACATTTCAAAAGAAAGGACATGTGTCTTGTGATTGCCATCGATGGCAATGCATTGCAAAGTGCTCACATGCCGCCGGCCTCTTGTTTGGTATGTAGTTGTCATGTTAGGGCTTTCCATTCACTGGTACAGTTGACAATTGCAGGATGGTTGTTAGTGCATGTATATGTGCTGCAGTATGTTTACTCAACACATCCGCCCGGGCTAGATGGGAATTAAGACGGAAATGGGAAGGCCAGACCATTTGCCAAATATCTGCTCAAGAGATCTCTTGTACATGTGCTGTTTCATGAATTTGTCATCCAGAAAAATGAAGTCAGGTCCGAATGCATTTCTGAAGAGACAAACACCTTGAAGGAGTAGAGTGTGACAATGATGTTGCAACATTAAGGCTCTCCATACCATAGCAACTAGACCACTGAAATGATCATGTTCGACAATGTTCCTGGGTGCATTACGTGTGGACTCATGGTAGCAGCGCTTAATGCACCCCTACAACACTGCCTAACATGATTCTTTTGGTGGTCTAGTTATTATGCTGGAGGGAGGCACAATGTTGCAGGGGCACACTGCCTTCAGATCTTTCAACACAGTACACTCACACTTCAACATCATTCTGACACTGTACTCCTTCCCAATGCTCGGTTTTTCACGAACACATTTGACCATGTCTTCCTTTTTATGGATGACCATACGTGACCACATTGAACAATGGAGGTGGAGCTCTTGGAACAGTAGAAATTCAGCAAATATAGTGGCGTGCCCTTTCCCTCGGCTTAAATCTGATCAAGCATGTTGGGAGGGACGCATTACAAATTTTTCAAAAGGCTCTAAGCACTATGGGACTTAACATCCGAGGTCATCAGTCCCCTAGACCTAGAACTACTTAAACCTAACTAACCTAAGGACATCACACACATCCATGCCCGAGGCAGGATTCGAACCTGCGACCGTAGCAGCAGCGCGGTTCGGGACTAAAGTGCCCAGAACAGCTCGGCCATAGCGGCCGGCGGACGCATTGCAGTATGGTCACAAGCACCAATGACCATCCAGCTGTTCTCAACTGCACAAGTGAAGGAATGGGACATCTTATCACAAGAACTCCCTACCAGGCTCGTGAATAATGTGGGAGGACATTGCAGAGCATTCATGACCATCCTTGGTGATCACACACCCAATTAAGAACTGTGTCCAGTCTTTTGTATTGTCCAGGGGGCCATAATAAATGATGGCGACTTCAGGGTAGTTATTATCTTTGAATGAATGCAACATTTATGGTTATGTCATACTGTATTTCTTTCAGTTACCTCCGGTACTGTAGTCAAGTAGTAATTTCTGTATATAGTTTCATGGAGCTACCTTACTTGGCATTGACACATAAAGTGAAAGTTAATTTTTTTTATTTTGAGATTCTCGTCATTACAGAGGCTTATCTCCAACACAATAATTTGCTCGGAAATTACTATACAAAGAATGAACGTTATTAAACTATATTTTCAAAATATTCCTCGAGCTGTATCGATCTTGTGTGTCCTCTTTGTCTGCGCCCATTCTCCTCATTGTGTGCTGCACATTTTGGAGCCAGGTGGTCATAGGTCGTCTTCTTCTCCCCACCACTTCCCACCCCAGTATCAATTCTGGTATTCTGGCTTCCTCCATTGGTCGTAGATGCCCATACCACTGAAATTTCTTCCTATCCATTATGTCATATATTCTTTGTTTTATTTCCATTCTCCTCATTATTTCGGTGTTCCTTATCTTCTCTTTCCTGGAGATTCTTGTCGATCTTCTCCAGAAGTTCATATCTAGAGCTTGTAATTCTTTAACTTGCTTCAGATTAATTGTCCAGGTCTCCATTCCATACAGAACCACACTCTCTAATATGGATTTGTAGATTAATTTTTTAGTTCTGCTCATTACATTCCTTCTCCGTAAGACTGAGTTAAGCATCCCAATGACCTTCCGTTCGCTACTAATTCTTTTATTGATTTCTGACTCTGATTTTACCTCGATTCTTAAGATGGATGCCAAATATCAGAAAGTGTTTATCTTTTTGATTTTCTTTCCTTCAATGTATAGCTCAACTAAATCATTAGTCACATATTCTGTTTTTTGGTAATTAATCTTCAAACCCTTTTTTTCCTTATATTTTTCATGCCAGTGTAGTATGAATGTATGGGTCTGTGAATGCTTTTGGGGCCCTTTTGTTGTTTAATGTGGCGTGAAACTAATATGTGTTGTACAATCTGTTGCATGTACAACATTATCACCATAACAAGATCCTGAAGAGTGTGGCCTGCTGCAATTGGCAACCTACTGTATTCGTCAACCTGAAGATGTCCTCAAGAGAGTGTAATAAATTATAAATCAGGTGCAAGAGAGATTGCCAGGTGTCATCCTGTTGTAGGTTCTTTTAAAGGCGACATTTTCCCAGTAACCTGGGGGGAGCGCCATGTAAAGGTTTGTCCCTTTCACTTTAACAGAAGCCACATTCCTGACATTCTACCAGAAAAACAGCTTCTACCAAAATGTGTATTAATTCAAAGTGTGCAGTACACATACTATGTATTGTAGAACCCAATGCTGAGATGCTGTTTGATAACACACTAAGTCACTCCAGTATCAACACCTGAGTTCATTAATACTATGAAATATCAATGTGTCTTTTTAAAAAAAGATAGTTGGAGATTATTTTGTGTTGGAATTACTCCTCGCATCAAGCAGCAGGTGACTAGACATATTAAAAACATAATTAATGCTCAAACTATCATGTTTTATGGTTTAATAATGCAAATGGTAAAAGCAAGGTTGTGTCTCATTTAGTGTTGAAGTAATAATTGCATTTATGAAAAATTCAAATGAAAAAAATGTTAATACTTTTGGACAGAGTCTACGATTCATCAGTCTTCTTGTGAATATTATGGATTGTAATGTGATTATTGTATGTAATCTTATTGGTACAATGAATTGGTTGGTTGGTTGGTTTGGGGAAGGAGACCAGACAGCGTGGTCATCGGTCTCATCGGATTAGGGAAGGAAGTCGGCCGTGCCCTTTCAGAGGAACCATCCCGGCATTTGCCTGGAGTGATTTAGGGAAATCACGGAAAACCTAAAGCAGGATGGCCGGACGCGGGATTGAACCGTCGTCCTCCCGAATGCGAGTCCAGTGTCTAACCACTGCGCCACCCCGCTCGGTACAATGAATTGATGAGTCTTGTAAGGAGTATGAAAATAAATTTCTGTTGTTCGATAAAGAAGCATTCAAGCTGTTGGTCAACTGTTCTGTTTGTGCTAAATAAACATGCACCTCTCTACTGTGTTCAATAGTGCTATCAGGTCCTAATAAGGCATTGGTGATGCCTTATGATTGTTGCTAAAAGTATTATGTTTAACTGTAGAACAACTTTATGAAAACTGCACACATCCACTCAAATAGCCCAACAATTGATTTTATTGGTGTTGAGTACACAATATGCATTACATATTCCTGTAGTAAAAAGTTAGAGATGTGGTCAGGGAAACATATGTGAGGAAGTTGGTGTCTACTTCTATTTGCTCACCAATTGAAAGCAGTACAATACTCGAATGGGGGAATGTGACTGTACAACCATCTTGCATGAAGAATCAAATAAAGAATGTTTTGGAACTGCTGAATTATTTAAACAGCAGTAAGTGTTTGCTACACAAAGCATGTCACTATTTGACAAACTGTGTACTGAAAACATTACGTCTAAAAAGGACTGTGGGCGACTGTATTTGCCACTGTTGTACTTTGCAGTGGAGAGTGAGACTGTGTTCTTGCATAGAAACATTTTGATGTGAAATCAAATATGCTCATCATAGCATTTTCTTGTGGTAATAAATATGAAACTAATTTTCTGAAAGTGGACACTGTTCTGACACATCTTTTCATTCAGACTACTGAAAATGCTAGAGTAGGTGATATAAGACAAAAAATAGTAAGAAAAAAATAAGGCTGTAGATCGGAGCACAAGGCTAAAGAACAAATACGCAACAACATAAACATACTGATGCTATTCTATCTTTTACATGGTACTTAAGAAAAATAAAAAAATCAGTACACTTATGTGGCAAATGGCACTGGATTACAGAAAGGAAATTGGGTTAGTATACTTTTGTAACTAGCAGATAAAAAGTGAAAAATGTACTTGTAATTTTCAGTCAAGATAGTACATTGATAACTGTAGATTAGGTTAAGTAATAGAGAAATCCATAGTTTATGGGGCACGGACCGTATGAAGTAAGTTACTACTGGTTGATCAAGATGGACAAGGGACTGAACAAAAAATTGACCACCTTAAAGGAATGGAATAGAGGAATGGATAAAAGTAGTTTTTTTCTTTGTGTATTCATAAATATGGCTTCCAATGTTAATATTACTCTTAAAGTCAATAAGGAATAAATGTTTGGAAAATATAGAAAAGTACAAACACTATTAAGCACAGTAGTGTAATTTTACCTTTATTTTTATGAAAATTATATGAATGCTCAGGTCTAAACTTTGGAACTGGAAAGAAAAGCCACTTTCAACCTACAGAAGAATAGAAGTACAAACCACTTGAGAAAAACCAGCAAAGAACGTTGTAGTGAGGGTCAAGACCCAGACATTTATACATTTTTTAGCATAGGCTGGTGCGCTGACAGAAATATAGAAGTGAAGAAGGTATGATCTATGCGGCAAGCCATGGAAGGTGAGTTATAAAGGTAAGTAAAAGACGCAATGAACGGAAAATGAGCTGCAAACATAACTGACTCAACCAGGTCAGTAGATATTGTCAATTTAATTGGAGAATAACAAACAGTACATACTTACATCTGTAGTTACGTATGTGAAGATGTCACTAACCAAGGAGGAATAGGGAAAGAAAAGTTAAATAATTTTCTCTGTTCTAGATTTGTCTGTTGTATATAGTTTTTATTAATATTAGTGTTTGTATTAAGATTTGAAACAATTAATTGGTAATTACTGTGAAGGTTGTGCATGTGACAGGAACATACAGGTGCATACAAGTTCTATACGAGAAGACCACAGCTCGTCATCCAGGTAGTATGTACAGAGCAGTCTGTAGAACTGAAAACATCCAATGAGTTTACAAGGAGAATTTAGAAAGTAGTTTGAATAAGCAATGTGACTGGCAAATTGTGGTGCATAACATGAAATAGATACATCTGATGAACATCGGCATCACCATAGAATATACCTGATAGCCGACTGACATTGTGCGTTGGAAAAAAAAAATTGACAAAAGAAACTTAACAAAAAAATTGAAAGTTCAGACGATGCAGGAACATATGGGGTTCAAAACTACGTGAGTGATCTTACGATAATAAAACAAGACACGATATCCTTATAGAGGGCAGTACCAATTTTTTAGCTATTCCATATGGGATTTTGTCTAGTTTGCTATTATTTTATTTAATGGTCTCCCTTATTATGAATTTCGGCATTGCCATTACCAGATTTATATGAAAGAGGAACAAATGTGAGAAGTAAATGGTAAAATACGTAAGTTTAGATAGAAAATGACTTACCAGTAATGAAGAGAGATTAAAAATCGTTACAACATAGCTTGCCAATGAGTACAAGTATACAAGTAACTGCCAACTGAATATCATATCAAGTAATTGCTGTAACAACTGGCCTCCAGATGGCGGTAGTAAAGTAACTCTCAAATAATTGAGAGCTCTTCCTCCGAGTACTGTGACTCATAAATATTTTTAGTCTCCTCCACAAATGTTTTAATGACTCGAATTTTATGTTTGGGATGGTGAATGGAATTTTTATGAAGTTATCTACTGTCTGAGTTAGTTCTCTTTAGAGTTTGTGCTCTCAATTCCCATCAATTCCTAATTACCCTGTAAGGTGCTCCAGCTCTTTGTTATGTAGGTGCCACCAAAAACCAATATTGGTGTTACAGTTAGATTAGATGTTAAAGGTTCTTTTTCTTAAATGAAATGTTGTAATATCAGTGCTTAACTATGGACATATGATTTTACAATTTCATCCGTTGCGTGTAATTTGAGTAGAGAGTAAAATTTTATGCTGGCTCGTGAACATTATAAGAAAAGGTAAATCGTTTTGTAGTATTAAATTTCTCATGTTATGTGTTCTTTAACATTCAATGATGCTTCCATGTTCTGGTAAGTATGAAGGTTAATTATGAACTGTGGTTTGTAACAGCCTTGACTAACATTCGTTGTGTATTAAACTACTTCACTGTTAATAGATACTTTTTGTTACATAGTTTTAGTCATGATAGAAATTTTGGATTGTCATCAAACGTCGGTAATTGGAAGATGTTAATTAGACTGTCATGTTAATAATCACATGCTAGCATCCCAGATAGCATAGTGAAAGTTATTATTCTGATTACGACTGCTGATTTTTAATTTACAGCAAAAAAATGTCAAATGCACATATTGACATCAATTATAAGTATTGTTGCTTGGCCACAGATCTAATTACAAAATACAAAAATAAAATTTGTCTTCTTTTTCATTTTCCATTGTGAACTTTATATTAGAATTAATATGCAAGTGTGATATAGCCATATAGCCATGCGTATGACTTGACACTCACCATGAGTGATCAGAAGGTCACACTGTCTATTGAGAAAAACATTACTATTTGTTTTCTCTCCAGCAAAGGTGTGAAATCAAGTAACATTTTGGAGGGACTCTAAGCATAGTTCATAAACACAAGAAAGCCGTTAATAAAATTTTTTCACAAGTGGTGATACGTTTTGGAAGTTCCCATACCATTTTATTGGATACATTTGAATACGGAAAAGTACTGGCAAGGAGAACCTGTTCTGGGCCATATCATGACCTGCAATGATTAATAGGTCACTTCTATACCTCAGATAGCAAGAGCGAGTATGGAGTGGAAAAAGTTGGAGGAATGCATTGAAAGTATCGACTTCCTGCTAGGCTAGTTTTGGTAGTTTTGTTTTGGGACTCAAAGGTGTGTATATGTTTGATTACCTGCATGATCGAAGGACAGTGAGTGTGGACTAATATTGCAAGCTGCTGGTTGATGATAAGGCTGCCTACCACAACAAATGATGCCAGCAGCCAATTCTCAATGTCCTCCTCCTACATGACAACACGTGGCGTGTGCAGCAGCTCTAAATCATGATAAGCTCACAAAGCTACATAGGAAACTCTTGAACACTCCCTTACACTGTAGGATTGTCCCCATTTTAGTACCACATATTTAGTTCATTGAGAAAGGAAATATGTTGGGAACACTGGGTAATGTCACTGGGGTTGAACAATATATACTCAGGTGGATACGGGAGTATCCACTTTTTTCGTTCCATGAAAGTATCATGAAAAGCATTGTCACGACATTCTGATTTAAATTTTATATGGCACTTGTAATATTTTACTTTTCATGATCTGATCATCATTGTGTTAGGATGGACAGAAGAGTCACAGAAATTCGAAAGATCAGGGGCCAGTGCTATACAGAACTCTGGACCTTGTGGTTTATTTGTTTTCAAATCTTTCAGTTGTTTCTCTAGGCCAGGGATGGTTATTACTATGTCGTCCGTAAGTTAGTCTGTCCGATTACCAAATGACGGTATGTTTCACGATTCTGCTGTGTTAACGGTTTCTTGAATGTGAAATTTAAAACTTCGGATTTCGTTCTGCTATCTTCAACTGCCACATCACACTGGTGAACTAGGGACTGAATGAGACACTTAGACCATTTTAGCGATTATTTTAGATAGGACCGCATGCCACAGTAACTTTATGTTCAAGCAGCATAACACTTCCGACCGTTGTTTACAGATGTATAGCGTCCAAAAAAAATGATGATATCTCCACAGTCGCTCCAACTGGATGTCGTTTCTCACTGACCAGCAGCAAACCCCACCTCCAATACATCGTCATCATCTATTTGTCGAGGAGCAAAGGGTGTAATTACAATTGAAAAAGCCCTCGCTTCTTTTATTTTCTCGATTTCACCACTTCCTCGAATCCATTTCGTATATTTGATACTTGTAAATCCAGCCAATACAGTGGCGTCTTACCTGTATATATTTGGACAGCCAAGTTACGAGTTTCTGTTAGTGCATTTGAGCCTTATGCCACGTTTACACCCAGATCATACAAATTTCTCGACTAAGACATAACTGCGAGTGGAAAATACGCGAGTATGTCCATTCAGGGTTAATTTTCAAGGGTCAAGCAATCGGGTAGAGAAACGTTTGCACACCATAATGTTATCCCAAAACTGTTCTGTATCGAGTCTAAGCACATTTTAAGTTCTTCTCGCTAAACACTTTGGAGGAGGAACACCCCACGACGGATCTGTTGCAGCAGGCGAAATGAGTTTGTTATGAAAAAAAAGTACCTGTTGGAGTGTCAAAGATTTTGGTGACTCAGTGATTCATATTAAACATGTGTCTGTTTAGACTCTACAATATACAAGCGGAAGCTGAATTTTCAAAAGGAATAATACATTATGTAAAAACCTCCTTTAGGCTTGAATGTAAAACATGCTTTATTCCAAGCGAACAATGAATTTCTGTTTGTGCCTTCGATGTACTAACTGTACGTATCTGAATAACCACTATGACTCCATCGTCATTCACTTATTTAACATCAAGTGTGCAGGATGCCTGTGAATAAGGTGATGCTGTTGCAGGCTAAGAGGAACAGTAGTAGTGTCATAATTCTAGCAGTGAAATTTAAGAAGTGGTAGTGAGTGTATTGTGCAAAATGTGGTCGTGGATATTGAGGTTCATGCTTTAGTTATCGCTATATCATAGCTATCAAAGGAAACTAGTGACTGCACGATTCTGCTTTATTCAAGAACACAGCAGTGCCCACACATCAGAAAAAATATTCTAGAGCTCTTACTTCCTCAGAATGTTATGAAAATTTGCTTTGAGGACTATGCATACACTACGAAAGAGAATGTTTTACAACATTTTTAAATGGGCGAAACAAAGAAATATGCGTAGTGTGCTCTGGAATGTTTACATAAAACTTTACGAGTAGTCACATCTTGCACGATCTTGATTAATACATGTTACCTACACAACTTATACCATTACTGTGTGATGTATCGTGCAGATTTAATTTGCTATCTGACATGTTTAAGAGGGAACCACTCATTTCAGAGTAGGAGCCCTACTTTAACCGCTATGACTCGAATGCCCGCCGGCCGATGTGGTCGAGCGGTTCTAGGCGCTTCAGTCCGGAACCGTGCAGCTGCTCCGGTTGCAGGTTCGAATCCTGCCTTGGGCATGGATGTGTGTGATGTAGTTAGGTTTAATTAGTTCTAAGTCTAGTGGACTGATGACCTCAGATGTTAGGTCCCATAGTGCTAGAGCCATTTGAACCATTTTTTTAAATGCTCAATGGGAGACTGATGGACCACCATCAATTAAGATGTATTGTGATGAATGTACAGCTGAAATGATCAATAATGAAACAAATGTCTGTTCCGTAGTCACAACAGCCAAGTAAGCTGCCACTACTTTTTTATTAACCTATTGCTTTACTTCATGGTTTCTATGATGATGAACGTAGACAGTTCATATTTAAAAGTATTGCATTCATAGAAGATATCTGTACTGTAGAGAAATTCTCAGCAACCATTGCATCACCGAGGTCTTTCAAGGATGTGAAGTGTGCTAAAATGCGAAGGACGGCAAAATGGTTAATACATCTTTTTCATGGAATTCACTGGGGTGATCCTGACGTACCCTTTGAAGATATGGTGATGTGGCTTCGATTATTCGACCATCTTCTGTGTCAAGACGAAGGAGGAGATCGCACGGATGTGTCGAATCTTCAAGTATACTGCTATTCAAGACTTGGCATTCTACGGCTGCCTGCTCTCCATCGACTCAAGAAGATGTGTCAAAGTAGTGTTACTACATCTGCTTATGAAAACTGTGGCAAGCTGAAAGAGAGAGAGAGAGAGAGAGAGAGAGAGAGAGAGAGAGATCTATGTTTGTATAATAATACCCTTTCCCAGAAAATTTCTCTCCTTCATACCTGCTCTTTGTTGCCACAGATGACGTGTCCCTATTCTCATTTGTACTAATACTGCAGTACACAAGACGTGCCTATTTGCTTCCACCACCCTGAGTTAAATGTATAAGGTCTAATTAATGTTCACCAACTTGCGGTCTTTTATAACTGTTGTTACCTGCGCAGAAAACAACTCGTAGGTTGTGAATCCGTTATCTTGAGGAACTGATATTGTATAAATAATTAAATTTTCAATTAGTTTGTTTATACGGGATGCCACTCGCTATTTATTAGCAGAATACGAGACTTTATGAATCACAAGTACGTGACCAAATAACCATAGACTGCTAATTAAGTTCTTAACCAATACCGACAAAGTCAGAAACATGTCTGTCTTCTGACACTGACGAACCAGCTCAGATCTTTCAACCGAACTATTTCGCCCGCCATTCAAGTTAGGCGCGATTCGAAGATCTCAGAAGAGCATCGACTTCCTTTTCGTTTAGCAGCTGGTTACTAATCTACTGGTAACTAACACTTTCGAAATGATGGAATGAGAACCTGCTACTGAGAGATGTTTTAACATGAAATGCAAGTAAATACACAGTGTACGCGATTTTTCTCACAATACCCACACCGAACAAACCATCTGTCATCGGTACCTCACACCACATTACGTTATTTTGCCACTGCTGCATTCTCAGCTGCTCTAAGAAGAGTTTTTTGTAGCCGAATATGATCGCCGAAAAGCCAAGAAATATTGCACATCATCCTCCTTCTGAGATTTCCAAAAATTGGAAACTTCTCTCAGACAAGAATCAATTTGGGAAATAAGAAAATTTTTCTCAAAATTTAAAAAAAAAATTCAGCTATCATCTCTGCAAAGCCATACCATTCCACTATAATTGTGATTTATTATAGTTTTTCAAAACTTCGAATCTGTTTTATATTTTTCATTCTCAAATTATAAATTAATTTGTACAGTCATAGACTTAATTACTTAGTGATACTCCCTGGGACGGGAGTGATATTTATGTCAATAGATCACTCTCGAAAATACATAACTGCGGACCAGTGTGCAGTGATTAGCCCCATGATGTCAGACAGACGTATGAAATCCGCATGAAAATGACAAACTCTGTTTAGTCATGTATGAGCCCTCAACCCAACACCAGCTGTTAAATCACGGAACCTAATCAACTATAGAAGCAACAAACCGAAAAACAGTTGATTTTCTTCATAGTTAGCGTGTGCTGCTTGATAATCTCACCATACTCAAAACCACGAGACATGGCTATCAACTCCGCTGTAAAACACTACAGTGATCTGGTAAGGAGCACAGTTCAGTATGTGCAGTGTGAGAATGAGCAAAGCCTAAATGACCAGCAACCATCGAGCCATCAGTATAGACTACTTCTGAACCCTGGGATGCGCCAAGGAGGGACAAAATTGGTGGCGGAGGGCCTCAAGATGAACGAAGTCTTTTGGACCTCATAATAGGTAAAGACGAGGCTGTTGCTGAAGGATGCACCATGCTGAGGAGAGGTGGTAGACGAAACAACTTGAGTTCAGAAAGGAGGGACCAGACGTAGATTACAATCGTAATCGCCGGCCGCTGTGGCCGAGCCGTTCTAGGCGCTTCAGTCCGGAACCGCGCTGCTGCTACGGTCGCAGGTTTGAATCCTGCCTCGGGCATGGATGTGTGTGATTGCCTTAGTTTAGTTAGGTTTAAGTAGTTCTAAGTCTAGAGGACTGATGACCTCAGATGTTAAGTGCGATAGTGCTTAGATCATCGAAGACCAGTCCTAAAATGTGTTAAGTGTCCACCACATTGAGTAGTTGGTCGTCAAGGTAAAGTTTCGATTGTGAGTGAATGGTATGGCGTTGACATAAGCACATGACACGAGTCTTGGCAGCTGAAAACCGAAAGCCATGGGTGAGGGCCCATGCCTGTGCCTTTCGTATGATGCCTTGGAGTTAATGTTCGGTGACGCCATACTAAAATAGCAAAAGTAGAGGCAAAAGTGATCAGCATACAAAGAGGGTGATACTGATGACTCCACAACTGCTGCTAGACCTTTGGTGGCTGCTAGAAAGAGGGACACTCAGTACAGAGCCCAGCAAGATACCAGTCCCTTAGATATGGGGAGAAAAATTGGAGGCACTAACTTGAACCTGGAAAATACGAGGAGACAAGAATTTCTAGATAAAAATCGGGAGCGGACTCTGGAGACCCCATTGGTGTGTGGATGTGGTGTCGCCATGTGGCGTCGTAAGCTTTGTTTATGTCAAAGATGACGGCTACAAGTTGCTGACGACGGGCAAAAGCTGATCGTATGGCAGACTCCAGGTAAATCAGATTATCAAAGGAGCCAACACAGCTACTGGCTCACCATGCGTTCAAGCAACTTCCAGAGAACATTGGTGAGCCTAATTAAGCGATAACTGTCCGTTCTGGAGTTTTCTTACCCGGTTTCAGTACTGGGACAATGATGCTTTCCCGCCATTGCCAATGGAACAGGGCCGTGCTCCAGATGCAGTTAAAGATGGAAAGGACACGGCGCAGACAGTCCACAGACAGTTAATTGGGCACTTTGTTTAGGATGTGGTCTGCTCCTGGGGCTTTATCAGGGCTGTGGCACTGATGACTTCCCACTCTCTAATCTGGATAAAATGTGGTATACAGTCTGGCAACTAATCTGAGCCCACCTAAAACTAGTGTATGAAGATGGTATCTGTTCTTTCGGACATGACCCAAAGAACAGATACCACCTTCGTATAGATAAGGCTTACCGGACAATGATTCCTTCAGTGCGGATGCACTCACATCACCCGAACTGTTACAGGAATCTGTAGGTTGACTGCCATGGGTATTGAGTATAGTGGGCAGGGGCACTACAAATGTGGTGTTTGTACAGTAAGTTGGGAATGTGAGTCTCACGAGGAGTGTGGCAGAGATAAGTCCCTGCAGTTGCACTATCTTCTGTTTCCTCGGTGGCTCAGATGGATACAGTGTCAGCCAATTAAGCAGGAGATCCTGGGTTCGAGTCCTGGTCGGGGCACACATTTTCAGCTGTTGTTACTGATATTTATTAATGTCTGTAAGCAGCTAAATGTCTGGATATCGTTATAATTTCATGGAACTAGTGTGTCGCAAATCAGGTAATTCTATGTTGTCTGAAGTACCTTTAGAATTATTGTCATATGGTCTTTAGGTAGCAGATTTTCCATTACTAGCATAGTTGATTAAGTTATTTTGTACCTCAGGTGAGAATGGAGTTACTTGTGTGGTTCTGTGTTTCCCTGCTATGGGGTTTAGTACCTTCCAGGCTGCTCTGCGTTAGTTGTGAGACTTTTCAGTAGATATATCATTGGCTCTCCTCTTTGATACTTGCATTTTTGCACTGTATATTTTTTATTGCTCTATATTTCTGCATCATTACAGGATCAGCAGCTTTTGTCATTGTGTGAGTATTTTCTGATAGTGTGTGTAGTGTATTCTCTTTGACTAATGTATAATCAGTTTTGACAGTTTCAGTTGTTTGTGGGTATTAGGTAAGTTAGTGAGAGGATCAATAAACATATCAAAGGCACCGTCTATGTTGTCATAGTCACTGAAATCTTCCCGCTTAACTTTTGAAAACATGGCCCTTAAATGTATGTAATATGTGTTCCGTTCTGAACTACTTGTTGTTTTACATTACAATAAACACTTTCAATAGTCATCCATTAGGGTAGATGTTTTGATAAGATACTGTCTTGTTGGACGTTCATTAATAAACTATGAACTTACATCTTGTAAACACTTCCAAAAACACATAACAGTTTGAGTTTTACAACTAACTGTTAGGCTCTTCACATTTAGTAATGGCAGTCAGCCCCCACACAACAGTTTTAAACCGAATGAGATGGCGCAGTGGTTAACACACTGGACTCACACTAAGGAGGATGATGATTCAGATTGGCATCTGGGCATCTTGAATAAGATTTTCTGCAATTTCCCTAAATCATTCTGGACAAATGCCGGGATGTTTCCTCTGAAAGGGCAGGGCTGATATCCCCATCTTTGAATTAGTCAGGGCCTGTGCCCTATCGCTAATGACCTCACTGTCAACTGGATGTTAAACCCTCATCTCACTTCATTCAATAGCTTTAGACTTCAGCTTTACCCAATCTTCTGGTTTTCCTAAAATCAAGTCACAGTTGGCCTACCACTGACCATCTTATTATTTGCGTTTCCCTCTTGTGTGCATTGGTATCTTTTCTATACACATTGGAAGTGCCTAGCTTAAACTGTGGGTGTATGTAACTGTTATAAAAAGACATTGTTGTGCCTGAGAGGGGAGATGTCACAGACACAGTTGTGGCACTTGCAACTCTTCACATTTACATGCAATTGAGTAATTTTCAAAATACAGACGTTCTTTTCCACCTTGTGCACTTTACCCTAACCATGATTTGTGCAACATCTCAACATACAATTTTCTATTGCTAATGCAACAAGAGGCCCAAAAACTTGTCACATTATGACATTTTGTTACTGAAACATCTTGCAAGAACAGAATGGGATGTATCAACAGCTGATTGTCCATGAGAGGGCAGCTACTGTGTAAAGTCCTGCTGCAAATATGACGACATGTTGCTCAATGCGCTAAGGAAAACTGTGGCATAATCCCAAAAGTTGTCAAATTATTCGCAATAGCAGTATGTCACTTGACATATAGGCAAACACTCTACTGAAACTTTTTAGTGACTGATGCAGTGTTTTCTCATGACTTCCGATTTGTTGGCTGTGCCCTGTCTGATGAAAGCATCACTACAGCCTTCATTCCAAAGACAATGCAGGGGAAACTACAGATGCTGTGGTACTGGAAATTGTACCAACTTTTCATGAACCAATGGAATCACAAATAATCTGTGAAGAATCTGGAGAATGATTTCAGTTATGGCACTCAGTCACCTCACTATGTTTGCCAGCCTGTGTGGCATATAGGAATAAGAGTACGTGCTAGCCCTGCTCCTGTCCTAGATTTTAGCCAATAACCTACAAAACTGAGGCCAATGTTTTGTTTCTCTCTTCAGTGGCATATAAATTTCTGTTTGCACTTTTAGTAACATTATTTTAGTCACAATATTGGAATGCTGGCTTAATCAAACCTGTATCAGATGCTAAATAACTATTGTTCTGAATGATTTGCAGAAACTTCATACATCAGTAAGCATTTTCAAGAGTGACTGCACAAGACAACTTCAAATGATCTGTGTCCTTCAGTGACATTATAAAATATTTACTCAGATGTTGCTTTAAGGCACTTCTGCACTGATTCAGTAAATGTTACTGTTCATCCCTTTGGCTGTGAACACTTCAGCATGATAATGAAGTGATTTACATTTATCACATAGTGAATATTGGAAAAAGAGACATGTAACCCTGTACACATATTGGTAAGCTTTCATGATTCTGAGAGGTTACTACTTTATTTGCATGTCTAAGGTTGTTCTGTAAATGTCTAACAGACTCTTGTTCATCAGGAATATAAAGACCTCAATGTGAGGTCACAGAAGTTGACAAACAACACAGTAGTACAGTATACACAAAAACAGTACAGTGTGATAAACTGAAACAATATCAAGTTACAATGAGTTAGTTTTTATGGAACCAATAGTGTTACCGTAGCTGTTATTTAACTATAAACATCATAAATATTCTATTATTGGTTCTGCACTGTTTCAAGGTAAATATAAATGGATGCTGTGTGGCTGCAGCATTTCAATTTGATGCCACCTTGGTACCTTGTGTATCAATTCTGCTTATTATTTTAAACGTAAATGTGTCGGTGCATGAGAAACATTGTAACTGAACAGTTCATGCACATGTTGAGTATGCTCTCCTTCAGCATGAAAATACCAGAACACACACAAGAACTACAATGTCTGCAACACACTGATGATTAGCATTCACTATCATCGATCATCCTCAACACATTCCCAAACTGGCCCAATCTGATTTTCATTTCTTACCAAAATTTGAAGAACACCTTTGTCAGCTTCATTTTGATAGTGATGAAGCAGTGCAAGCAGAACCAAGACTGTGGCTCCATCAACAAAAGTCAAACATTCTGCAGTGCTGGTATCAACAAAGTGGTCACTCATTTGGAGAAACGTGTTTGTTACCATGGTGACTATGTTGAGATATAAATATGTACACATGAAAAACAAAGATGGAGAATGTACTGATGTTTTTATTTTTATTTTAAAAGGTTTAAGAGTTTTCACATGAAAAATTCAGAGGCATTACTGTACAGCATGGCCTCAAATGTTTCAATGATTAAGTAAACTCCATTCCCATTATTACAAATTAGCTTTTTTATTTATCACTTCTCCTAAATATTTTTTTAATATTAGTTTCAAAGAATTCTTTAATTGAATAGAAATCATTATGCTGAAGCCATTTTTCTAGGACACTATGATATTTATTTGATAACATTAACAATCGGAAAGTGGAAATATGTCCTAAAATGATATGCTTAGGTAATTTTACTTGCAGTTATTATAGACCAGGGAGAATGTCAGTGCATGCAAATACAGACAGCAGCTGTTTCTACTACTGTATTCACGCACATCACATCTCGTGTTAAATATTTACATATTTTCCCGAGCATACATTAAACAATATAGTTGCAAACTAGGTGATGTTATTACATTAAGAGATCTGAGTGGTTTCTAAAGGGCTCAATGGGTGCTAATTCTAATGTGCAATTGATATCTTTCACCATCTAAAAATACACTTAGCGCCTGAGTAATTTTCCCTTACAGTGTTGCCTACTCCAAGTAAGAGTGAAAGGAAGAGCTTTAATAAGTTTCCTCACGGTTGCATGAGTTATGTAATAAAAAGAGAGCATAGGAAAGTTTGCTGCGCAGATTGTGTGTGTGTGTGTGTGTGTGTGTGTGTGTGTGTGTGTGTGTGTGTGTGTGTGTTTTGCAAGAGCGTTTTTTTTGACCAGTAATCAATCCCATTAATTTCAATGTTTCATTTTCATTTTTGGTTTACTTTATTTTAACGATGATTTCTTCTGTTTTGCATGGTGGTTAAAACACACTTTGTAGGCCTGAAATCAGTGTCTAGTGTCTTGCATTTTTTATATTATATTCTACGACATCTTTTTGTCCCGTTGCTGTGTCATATCATCAGCAGTACTAGGAGTAGCACAACTGACCAATTATTCATTGAGATTATTAGTCAACTGGGACTGTATTTTCTTGAGTGCAGTTAATCTGTTAATCCCAGGCTGATTTGCAGTTACTTTCAGAATTTAAAATAAAATCATTTAATTAGCAATTTTTGTAGACCTGTATAGTGTCCTAATTTAAACAGAGTGTCAGAAACAGAGTTAAAAGCTTGTAAGAGTTTTGCAAGGTGGTTGTGCTGAGAAATAATAGTTAAGAAAAAAAAAAGTTTGTTGCTCCACATCTAAGTTATTTAGCATTGATGTTAGCCTATCAGGTCACCACACACACACACACACAAATTGGAGCATTTGCACACATTAAAATGTGGTGAAGTGCAGACCTCCATGGATCTGTAAGTTATGACTTGTTCAAATTCTCATTACCAGCTAAAATGTGCCTTTATTGGACACGATAAATTTCAGCTAGGTGAGTAAAAGCAATATTTCTTCATTTTGGGGAAACCAAGTACTGTGGCAATACTGTCTCTTGTAGGCTGCTTGAATTTGCACACCGAATGACCTGATTGGCTAACTTCAACAATCCATAATGTGGAAATGGCACAACAAGTACAATATTTTTCTTAACAACTGTTTCCCTTCACAGCCTCTCCTGAAACACCCTAGCAAACTTATCAGAATGTTTCTGACCACCATATATATAAATCTTTTCCCACTTTCATTGGTTTTGCCATCTAACAACAAAACTGTGACTATGCACACTAAAAGGTGACATGACAGCAGCCAGTAAACATTGTGTCACATGAATTTGTGAGTGTCAGCTAGACATTTCTCTTATCATATGTGTTTACTATCAGTAGGAAAATAGAGGAACATTCATTAGTTGTTTTATCAGTACGCAGTATACAAGATCAATATATAACTTGTAACTGATTTCTTATATTTTTTATGTCAGTCGCAGGAAGATTTCTGTGTGTGTCATCTTGTTGTAAACTGAGTTTCCCATTTCAAGCCATAACATTACATTCTCTGATACTCCTAAAGTTTCTCACAACAGTTTGTGCGTGCGTTACTAATTACATTGTCAAGGAATGCATGTTGGCTAATACACTTTTCATTGATATAACAGTCTGCTTCCATAGCTGAGTTGTCAGCATGTATGATGGAAATACTGTAGATTCTGCTTTGACTTCTGGTACTACTAAGAATTTTTCCTTGGTTGGAGGACTGGAACAAACTACATTTAGCCTCATAAGATCAACTGAGTAATTACTCATGTAAAATAAGTAGCAAAAGTGACACAAAAGGAGCCAAAGTTGCACAAAATTGAAAAGCTGCAATACAAAGCATACATTTATTTATATCTTGAAACAGTACAAAACCAGTAATATTATATTTATGCTGTTTATAGTTGGATAACAGCTACAGTAACACAGTTGTTTCCATAAAAACTAACTCATTGTAACTTGATATTGTTTCAGTTTATAACACTGTAGTGTTTTTGTGTGTACTGTATTAATGTGTTTGTCAACTTCTGTGACCTGACATTGAGGTCTTCATATTCCTGATGAACAAGAGCCTGTTGGGCATTTACAGAACAACCTTAGACATGCAAATAAAGTAGAAACCTCTCAGAATCATGAAAGCTTACTGATACATGTACAGGGTTACATGTCTCCTTTTTTTCTAATATTCAGGATGTGATAAATGTACATCACTTCATTAACATGCTAAAGAGTTTACAGCCAAAGAGATGAACAGTAACATTTACTGAATCAGTACAGAAGTGTCTTAAAGCAACATCTGAGTAAATATTTTATAATGTCATTGAAGGACACAGATTATTTGAAACTGTGTTGTGCAGTCACTCTTGGAAATGCTTACTGATCTATAAAGTATCTACAAATCAATCGGAACAATAGTTACTTAGCATGTGATACAGGTTTAAGTAAGCATTCCAATATTGTTACTAAAATAATGTTACTAAAAGTGCTGACAGGAACGTACATGCTTCTGAAGAGAGAAACAAAAAAGTGGCCTCAATTTTGTAGGTTTATTGCCTAAAATCTAGGACTGGAGCAATTTCCATTGTCACAGCATCTGTAGTTTCCCCTACATTGTCTTTGGAATGAAGGCTGTAGTGATGCTTTCATCAGACTGGGCACAGCCAACAAATCGGAAGTCTTGAGAAAAAACTGCATCAGTTAGTAAAAAGTTTCAGTAGTGTGTTTGCCTGTATGTCAAGTGACACACTGCTATTGCAAATAATTTGACAACTTCCGGGATTATGCCACAGTTTTCCTTAGCACATTGAGCAACCTGTGGTTATATTTGCAGCAGGATTTAACACAGTAGCTGCTCTCTCAAGGACATTTTGTTCTTGCAAGATGTCATAAGAAATGCTCTGCAAAACACTCAACTATCATCTATTGCTCAGTTCTACACTCTTACAGGATTAATTAACCTTAAGAATCTTTCAGCAACACTATGTCATAATGTGACAATTTTTTGGGCCTCTTGTTGCATTAGCAATAGAAAATTGTATGTTGAGATGTTGCACAAATCACAGTTAGGGTAAAGTGCACAAGGTGGAAAAGAACATCTGCATTTTGAAAATTAATCAATTGCATGTAAATGTGAAGATTTGCAAGTGCCACAACTATGCCTGTGACATCTCCCCTCTCAGGTACAACAATGTCTTTTTATAACAGTTACATACACTGACAGTTCAAGCTAGGCACTTCCAATGTGTATAAAAGAGACACCAATGCACACAAGAGTGAAACGCAAATAATAAGATGGTCAGTGGTAGGCCAAATGTGACTAGATTTTAGGAAAACCAGAAGACTGGATTAAAGCTGACGTCTAATGCTATTGAATGAAGTGAAATGAGGGTTTAACGTCCAGTTGACAGTGAGGTCATTAGAGATAGGGCACAGTGCCCAACTAATTCAAGGATGGGGATATCAGCCATGCCCTTTCAGAGGAAACATCCCGGCATTTGTCTGGAGCGATTTAGGGAAATTGCAGAAAATCTGATTCAAGATGCCCAGATGATGATCTGAATCATCATTCTCCTTAGTGTGAGTCCAGTGTGTTAACCACTGCACCATCTCATTTGGTCTAAAACTGTTGAGTGGGGCTGACTGCCAATACTAAATGTGAAGAGCCTAACAGTTAGTTGTAAAACTCAAACTGTTATGTGTTTTTGGAAGTGTTTACAAGATGTAAGTTCATATTTTATTAATGAACATTTTATTGCAATGCAAAACAACAATTAATTCAGAATGGCACACATATTACATTCATTTAAGGGCCACGTTATCAAAAGTTAAGTGGGAAAATTTTAGTGACTATTACAACATTGACAGTGCCTTTGATATGTTTTTTGATCCTCTCACTAGCTTACCTAATACCCACAAGCAACTGAAAGGATCAAAACTGATCATACATTAAGCAAAGAGAATACACTACACACCTTGCCTGAAAATACTCGGATACACAATGATAAAAGCTGGTGATCCTGTAATGATGTAGAAATATAGAGCAATAAAAAAATATACAGGACAAAAATGCAAGTATCAAAGAGCAGAGCTAATGGTATATCTACTGAAACGTCTCAGAACTAATGCAGAACAGCCTGGAAGGTAGTAAACTCCATAGCAGAGAAACACAGAACCACATAAGTAACTCCATTCTCACATGAGGTACAAAATAACTTAATCAACTATGCAAGTAATGGAAAAATCTGCTACCTGAAGAACATATGTCATTAATTCTAAAGGTACTTCAGACAACATAGGCCTACCTGATTTGAGATGCACTAGTTTCATGAAATGACAATGAAATCCAGACCTTTAGCTGCTTACAGACGTTGATAAATATCAATGGCAACAGCTGAAAATGTATGCCCAGACCAGGACTCGAACCTGGGATCACCTACTTGCATGGCTGACGCTCTAGCCATCTGAGCCAACGTAGACACAGAAGATAGTGCAACTTCAGGGACTTATCTCTGCCACACTCCTTGTGAGACCCATATTTCCAACTTACTGTCCACACACCACATTTGTAGTCCCCCTGCCCACTATGCTCATTACTCTTGGCAGTCAATCTACCGATTCCTGTAAGAGTTCGGGCAATGTGAGTGCATCCACCCTGGAGGAGATCACTGGCTGGTAAGCCTTATCTATATGAAGATGGTATCTGTTCTTTTGGTCACGTCCGAAAGAACAGATACCATCTTCATACACTAGTTTCAGTTGGACTCAGAATAGTTGCCAGATTGTATACCACATTTCATCCAGATTAGGGAATTCAAGTAATTAAAGTATCTATTGAAACTTCCTGGCAGATTAAAACTGTGTGCCGGAGCAAGACTCGATCTCGGGACCTTTGCCTTTTGTGGGCAAGTGCTCTACCATCTGAGCTACCCAAGCACAACTCATGCCCCATTCTCTCAGCTTTACTTCTGCTAGTACCTCGTCTCCTACCTCATTCTGGAAAGTATCAATTGCTTCTCAAATTACATGCTGACACATATAATTGATATTATAGTGCCTCCTCTGACTTATCTTATAAACTGTGTGTTTCAAGCTGGTAAATTCCCTGGTGTCTTGAATCCACAGTTGGCCCACTTTATAAGAAGGGAGATAAAAGCAATCTTGACAGTTGTAAACAAATATCCATCATTGCCGCAACATCTAAGATCAAAGAACACTGCATGAAAGAGCAAGTTTAGAGCTACTCTGAGAACAATAAAGTAATCTTTTCATCACTATATGGCCTTGAGCATAATTTATCTAATGTCAGACCTGTAATAGATATACTATGCCTGTCTGAGCATCACATTGTGTCTGATATGGAAAAGGTAAATATCAGTGGTTATAAACTAGCTGCACATATGAGTAGAGAGAATAAGGTGAGAGGAGGAGTTGCCATATATGTCAAAATTTATCACTGTGTAAAAAGCTTAGATACAAAAAAGTTTTGTCTGGAGCAACATATAGAAGCATGTGCCTGTCAACTTAAACTGAAGTAGGGCTCTTTTATAATTGTAACAGTATATAGGTCCCCTTCAGGAAACTTTCATTTATTCCTGGAAAACTTGGATGCCTTGTTGTGCTCTCTGTCATACAGGGGAAAGCAAATTATTATTTGTGGGGATTTCAATGTTGGTTCACTGAAAGAGTGTAATTGGAAAATGACCTGGAAGTCTTGTTTGGTTCTTTCAATTTGACGTCTGTCATTGATTTTCCTACTCGGATAGTAAAGGACAGCAGCACATCGATAGATAACACTTTTATAGACCAAGATAAGTTTAAAAACATAAATTCTTGTCCTGTTGAGAATGGCCTTTCTGATGATGGGGCTCAGTTACAGTATATGACATAGCTCCATTCAGTAATTCAAAACTAACCTCCAAAGTTGTGCGTTCAATTAATGACTCAACAATTAGGAATTTCAGGGAAAATCTTCGGCAGTTATACTGGGATGAGGTGTACAAGGGACCTGACACTAATTAAAATATAACTTATTTCTTGATACACTTGTAAAAGAATTTGAAAATTGTTTCCCCAAGAAGGTAGTTAAATCTAATTATAAGAAACCATGGAGAGAACCTTGGCTTACTAAAGGAATAAAAATATTTTGTAACCACAAAAGGGAACTGCATCTAACAACAAGAAAGAGTAATGACCCAGAAACAGTCAAATATTATAAAAACAACTGTGCTACATTTAGAAAGGTTATTAAAAAGTCCAGAAGCATGTGAATCATGTCTGAGATTAATACCTCTGATAACAATATCAAAATAATTTGGAATATTATTACAAGGGAGACAGGGCAACCAAGAGTACAGGATAATGGCATTACCATCAAAGCAAATGGAAACTTGACAAACAACAAGCCGGAAGTCGAAAACCTTTTGAATAATCATTTTTTAAATGTTGTAGAGAAAATAGGATCATTAGAAGAAGCAAGGCAGTTAATGGAAGAGGCCTTACCCACACAATATGATACAATTGAAATTCCACCCACCTCTCCTTCTGAAATTAGGAGGATAATAAACTCTCTCAAGAATAAAAACTCACATGGAACAGATAGCATACCCAGCAGGATAATAAAAGCTTGTTCCCAAGAGATAAGTGGGAGTCTTACCCACATCTGTAGTAGCTCTCTGAAGCAGGGTATTTTCCCAGATAGATGGAAGTATGCCATTGTCAAACCACTGCACAAAAAAAGGCTGTGTCTGATGCCAACAATTACCGCCCAATCTCTCTTCTGACTAACTTATCCAAAATTATTGAAAAAGTAATGTATTGTACAGTAGCTTCACACCTTTGTTAAAATAAAGTGTTAACAAAATGTCAGTTTGGTTTCCAGAAAGGTTGTTCAATGGTAAATGCTATATATACTTTCACTAATGAAATATTAAATGCTCTGAGTAACCGGAAGTCACCTGTTGGGATTTTTTGTGGCCTTTCAAAGACCTCACTATATATATATATATATATATATATATATATATATATATATATATATATATATATATATATATATAGTGAGGTCCTTAAATATGTCTGCTTGTGTCTGTATATGTGTGGATGGATATGTGTGTGTGTGCGCGCGAGTGTATACCCGTCCTTTTTTCCCCATAAGGTAAGTCTTTCCGCTCCCGGGATTGGAATGACTCCTTACCCTCTCCCTTAAAACCCACATCCTTTCGTCTTTCCCTCTTTCCTGATGAGGCAACAGTTTGTTGCGAAAGCTTGAATTTTGTGTGTATGTTTGTGTTTGTTTGTGTGTCTGTCGACCTGCCAGCACATTCATTTGGTAAGTCACATCATCTTTGTTTATATATATATATATATATATATATATATATATATATATATATATATATATATATATATATATATATATATATATACACTTATGAAAATTGTTAGTATCAGTCCAAACAAATTCAGACATGGCTACAGCACTAGGAGAAAGGATGAACTTCACTACTCAAGGTTAAATCTAACTTTGGCTGGGTAAATTATGCTGCCACAAAAGTCTTCGGTCACTTACCTAATGGCATCAAAAGTCTGACAGATAGCCATATACCATTTAAAAGGAAATTAAAAGAATTTCTGAATGGCAACTCCTTCTACTCATTAGACGAATTTTTGGATATAGTACGTAGGTAATTTCCCCACCCCCCATCCAAAAAAAATATTAAGTGTCATGTAATATTTTGTGTAATGTAATATCTTGGATACACACCTTTCATTAACCTGACGTGTTCCACATCATTACAAAGTGTCGTATTCATGATCTATGGAACAAGTACTAATCTAATCTCTAATCCAGGATGTGTACACTGAAACTGTACTAGTGACCATGATGTGGTTGTGGCAACAATGGTTACCAAAGTACAAAGGAGAACTAAACCATGCAGAAAGATATACAAGTTCAGTCGAGAAAATAAAAAATTAGTAGTTTCTTATCTCGATGAGGAACTTCAAACTTTCAGCATATGGCAGGAGCTTTTAGAGGAACTGTGGCGCCAGTTTAAAAGAACAGTTGACCATGCTCTTGATAGATATGTACCCAATACAATGGTTCATAATGGGTGGGACCTTTATGGTATACATTAACCGTAAAGAGACAGAAATTATTGCATAACAGGTGTAAAACAAAGGGAAGGGCTACAGATAGGGAGATGATGAATGAAACATGCAATGTGTGTTGCTTAAATGACTACCATAGTGGAATATTAACAATTAATATTTCACAAAACCAAAAGAAATTCTAGCTGTGTGAAAAGGCTGTTAGTGGGACCAAAGTTAGTGTAATTTCCCTAGAAAATGAGACAATAACAAACTGAAGGTAGCAAAGTAAAAGCTCACACGCTTAACTCAATTTTCAAATGTTCCTTTACAAACGAAAATCCAGAAGAATCAACTCAGTTTAACCTTGTACCACTGAAAAGATGAATGAAATAAGCATTAGTGTCAGTGGTGTTGAGAAACAGCTGAAATTGTTAAAATTGAACATATCTCCAGGGCATGATGGAGTCCCTGTTAGATTCTATACTGAATTTGCAGCTGAGTTAGCCCTCTTTCAACTACAATCTATCATAGATCCCTCAAAATAATAACCGTGCCCAATTCTTGGAAAAAATCGTAGGTCACTCCCATCTACAAGAAGGGTACTAGAAGTGATCCACAAAACTAGTGTCCAATATCCTTGACATCAATTTCTTGTACAATGCTAGAACATATTCTGATCTGAAACATAGTGAGGCATCTTGGACAGAATAATCTCCCCAGTGCCAGGCAGCATGGATTTCATAAACATTGATCATATAAAACCTGGCACACAGTTATCTCACCCATACCATAAAGGGACTAACAGGGGATACTTTAAATGATGACTCTAGGAATATACTACAACTCCCCAATGTGTAACTCACATAGGGATCATGAGCAGAGGATTAGAACGATTACTTCACACACAGAGGCATTCAAACAATCATTCTTCCCACACTCCATACATGAATGAAATGGAAAGAAATCGTACCAACTGGTACAATGGGACGTACCCTCTGCTGTGCACTTCACAGTGATTTGTAGAGTTTAGATGTTGATGTAATTCTGTTCACAATTATGGAACAAAGGACAGAAATAATGTAGATTTAAAATGTAGCAATATAATAGTGTAAGTGTGTCCTGGAATAGTTCAAATATACAGGATGAGTCAAAAAACACTTTACAGCTATGGAACAATGTAGAAATTTATTGATATAACTTACAGAATTGGTAGATGGGTCATTTTGTAGCACAAGTACAGGACATGGGGCAGCAATAATCCATATGCAACCCTGGAACATATTCATGGCAGCCCCTAGGTTGATGTGTTTTGTGCTCTTAGCAAATTGAAAGCCCTTTCTTATTCATGGAGAAAACTGTCATTGATACTGTATTTCTGGATTTGCTTTAAAACTTTTTAATTCCACAAACCGATGATGATGACCAAGCTGGGATGGTTTACTATACACAAGGTGATGCACAATCTCATTTCCTCATGGAAGTTTGAGGTTTCCTCGATAACCGCTTCCCAGGTTGGTGAGTTGGCTGTGAAAGGCTAATTGCATGGCCACCTCACTCCCCAAACTTCACACCATAGGATTTCTTTCTCTGGGATTTCATTAACGACTGTGTGTATGTTTGTCCCATACCAAACAATTTAGCTGACATGAAAAACTGAATCTGTGCTGCTGTTGCCCAAGTTATACCCAATTTTCTGCAATGAGTGTGGGAAGAAATTGCTTTTCTGTGGGGTGTTTGGTGCATCACAAATGATAGTCACATTGAACCAAAATGACACTTGAGGTTGTTGGCTACAACATCTACCAATTCTGTGAATTATATCAATTAATTTCTACATCATTTCATACTTGTAAAATCCTTTCTGACCCATCCTGTACTGGCATAAAGCTGTGTAATAAACTACCCCTAGCAGTGAGATACCTACCATGCAGTTCATTTTAGAGCAATCTACAGAACTTCTTAATCAACAACTCTGTTTAAGAGACAGAAGAAATTTACAATAGTGTGGTAGACTGAACTTAACATGTAATTTTAGTATAAAATCTCATTATTGTATACATTCATACATGAATTTATCAAACCAATTATCATGCAAATGATCAATTGTCACTAAATAAATATGTGAAGTAGCTCAATGTATTGGAGCTGTATATCTTCACCCGAAGTTCACACAAAAATGGGGAAAAACAGCTTCTGCTGTTTAGCACATAGTGTATTGTGAGTGTTTGCCAGTGTGCTACATTTCACATTTTGTGATGATGATCTGCAGTCAATCACAATAAAATAATATCTTGTGTGTAAAAGTCACTTCAAGTTCTCCTTTGAAGATTGTGTGCAAACATGAAAACAATTATTGGTTTGTGCTACATCAGTGCCATCTGGTGAGCTTACGGTGTAGTGTTGTGTTTACTTGACATTGTAGTCTGACTTCAGCTGTGTTATGAACATGAGTCCCCCTCATGAACCATGGACCTTGCCGTTGGTGGGGAGGCTTGCGTGCCTCAGTGATACGGATAGCCGTACCGTAGGTGCAACCACAATAGAGGGGTATCTGTTGAGATGCCAGACAAATGTGTGGTTCTGGAAGAGGAGCAGCAGCCTTTTCAGTAGTTGCAGGGCAACAGTCTGGTTGATTGACTGATCTGGCCTTGTAACATTAACCAAAACAGCCTTGCTGTGCTGGTACTGCAAACGGCTGAAAGCAAGGGGAAACTACAGCCGTAATTCTTCCCACGGGCATGCAGCTTTACTGTATGGTTAAATGATGATGTCGTCCTCTTGGGTAAAATATTCTGGAGGTAAAATAGTCCCCCATTCAGATCTCAGGGCGGGGACTACTCAAGAGGACGTCGTTATCAGGAGAAAGAAAACTAGCCTTCTACAGATGGGAGCATTGAATGTCAGATACCTTAATCGGGCAGGTAGGTTAGAAAATTTAAAAAGGGAAATGGATAGGTTAAAATTAGATATAATGGGAATTAGTGAAGTCCGGTGGCAGGAGGAACAAGACTTCTGGTCAGGTGAATACAGGGTTATAAACACAAAATCAAATAGCGGTAATGCAGGAGTGGGTTTAATAATGAATAAAAAAATAAGTTTATATGCCAACTAACTCTGCAGATGATGAAGAAATTAATGAAATGTATGATCAGATAAAAGAAATTATTCAGGTAGTGAAGGGAGACGAAAATTTAATAGTCATGGGTGACTGGAATTTGAGAGTAGGATAAGGGAGAGAAGGAAACATAGTAGGTGAATATGGATTGGGGGTAAAAAATGAAAGAGGAAGCCGTCTGGTATAATTTTGCACAGAGCATAACTTAATCATAGCTAACACTTGGTTCAAGATTCATAAAAAAGGTTGCATACGTGGAAGAGTCCTGGAGATACTAGAAGGTATCAGATACATTGTATAATGGTAAGACAGAGATTCAGGAACCAGGATTTAAATTGGAAGATATTTGCAGGGGCAGATGTGGACTCTGACCACAATCTGTTGGTTATGAACTGTAGATTAAAACTGAAGAAACTGCAAAAAAGTGGGAATTTAAGGAGATGGGACCTGGATAAACTGACTAAACCAGAGGTTGTACAGAGTTTCAGGGAGAGCATAAGGGAACAATTGTCACGAATGGGGGATAGAAATACAGTAGAAGAAGAATGGATAGCTCTGAGAGATGAAGTAGTGAAGGCAGCAGAGGATCAAGTAGGTAAAAAGACAAGGGCTAATAGAAATCCTTGGGTAACAGAAGAAATATTGAATTTAATTTATGATAGGAGAAAATATAAAAATTCAGTAAATGAAGCAGGCAAAAAGGAATACAAACGTCTCAAAAATGAAATCGACAGGAAGTGCAAAATGGCTAAGCAGGGATGGCTAGAGGACAAATGTAAGGCTGTAGAGGCTTATCTCACTGGGTGTAAGATAGATACTGCATACAGGAAAATTAAAGAGACCTTTGGAGAAAAGAGAACCACTTGTATGAATATCAAGAGCTCAGATGGAAACCCAGTTCTAAGCAAAGAAGGGAAAGCAGAAAGGTGGAAGGAGTATATAGAGGGTCCATACAAGGGCGATATACTTGGGGACAATATTATGGAAATGGACGAGGATATAGATGAAGATGAAATGGGAGATACGATACTGCATGAAGAGTTTGACAGAGCACTGAAAGACCTGAGTCGAAACAAGGCCCCAGGAGTAGACAAAATTCCATTAGAACTACTGACAGCCTTGGGAGATCCAGTCCTGACAAAACTCTACCACCTAGTGAG